>NC_133787.1:9206259-9277681 GCF_003597395.2 Chelonoidis abingdonii | reverse complement strand
GCGGGGCGGGAACCTGGCCATGCCGGCCGACGCCGCCGAACTGGCCACCCTGCGCCGCTACCTGCACGAGGCCTTCCAGCCCTTCAACTGGCCGGCCTGGGTGGGCATCCACGACCGGCGGGCCGAGGGCCTGTGGCTGTACGAGAGCGGCCAGCGCGTCTCCTTCTTCGACTGGTACCAGGACCACCTGGTGAGCCAGCCCAACGGGGGCGCCCGGGAGAACTGCGTCTCCCTCTCCTCCGACGACGGCAAGTGGTGGGACAACGACTGCACCCGGCGCATGTACTACATCTGCGAGTACCGGCTCTAGGGAGAGCGGGGCTGTGGGGCAGGCGCGCTCCTGCCAGCGCTTAGGTCTGGGCAGCGGGGCCACGGAAGACCCCGGAGCAGACCGCAGCCAGGGTAAGTAAAAATAAATAAATAAAAAAAAATTAAAAAGGCTCCTAAGGCGCGGGGTCTTCTTAGGCACCAGTCCTGATTCCCGGGAATCGGGCAAATCGGCCTAAAGTTGGCCCTGTAGCGCACACATTCCTATAGCTGTTAGCTGATGCCCTGTAAATGAAAATAGTTACTTCTGGGGACATTCTGTGCCAAAAAAATAAAATAAAAATTCTGCATCAAAAAATTAAAAATTCTGTGCACATAGTTTAAAATGCTGCAAATTTTATTTGTCAAAATAATACTATATAATCACACCACTTTCATTTATTTTGGTGATTTATTTCAAAATACCTGTCAGCAAGTATATCCTGTAATAATACAGACACACACAAAAATTCCCCCCAGGAGTACAGAGTTAAAGAAACCTCTACGGCAACCCAGTTCCTGTTTCTCTGCACCCTTCCTCCCCTCAGAGCCCAGCCGGGGGACCAGACATCCACAAATCCTCCCCTGCCCCGAGCCCAACTGCAGCCCCACCCTGCCACCAATGCACCCGATGAATATAAACAGGCTGTTGCAAACATAACTAAGGTCATGCAATGACTTCAGATCTGGGATGATAGGGACACCTGAGGAGAAGGCTGAAGTTGAGCAGATGCTTCTCCTACATCTTTTGTTGGAGTGGCTTCATTTGGCTGACAACATGACTGTATTTCCAACCAACTACCACTGACTGGTAGGACTGGATAGTGCTGCAGACCTGGGATGAACAGCCGAAGTGGTAGAACTTCAGGATGTCGGAAGCCACTTTCCTAGAAACCTCTATAGCTCACCCCGGAGCTGCAGTGGTGGAACACCTATATGAGAGTTCCCTTCAGCCTGGTGAAACACATGGCCATTGCAGTCTGGAAGCGCATTTCCCCCAGTTGCTATTGATCAGTAGTTAACCAATTTTGTCTTGGTACGCTGGCTGTTTTCATGGCAATGTGCGCTTTTATCAAGAAAGTGCTGTCCCCCTAGGTCATAAGGCTGAACAATGGTCAGGAGATTATTAATGGATTTGCATGGTTGAAGTTCCCCAGTGGTACTGGGGACATCAATGAAACACATGTGCCTATTCTTTGCTCCCCATACCATGCCTCAGAGTTCATCAACCAAAAGGGTTATTTCTCCATGGTGTTACAATGGAACACATGTGCCTATTCTTTGCTCCTCATACAATGCCTCAGAGTTCATCAACCAAAAGGGTTATTTCTCCATGGTGTCACAAAGCTGTTTGACGCTATGAAAGGTTCAGCAATATTAATATGAGGTGGTCTGGAAAAATCCACGACAGGATCTTCAGAAACTCTGGACTGTTTTTTGCAAAAAGAAATGGAACATTTGTTCCAATGGTCACAATGGACATTGATGGTGTTGCCATTTCTCTGGCCATTATGTGAGAACAAGCTTACTCTATGCTTCCTTGTCTTATAAAGACTTACTGGACAATTGGATGGGTGAAAGGAACCCTGAGTAGCTGCAGAACAACTGTGGAAATGTGCATTTGGGAGACCAAAAGGGCAGGGGTTATAGTGAGTTCTCCATCACTGGCAATCTTTAGATCAAGATTTGATCATTTCCTGAAAGATATTCTCGATTTCAAACAGGAATTAATTCAGGGAAATCCCATGGCCTGTGTTATGCAGGAAGTTCAGACTAGATGATCACAGTGGTCCCTTCTGCCTTAGAATCTGTGAGGAGTCTGATATCAGGCTGATGAGAATAGCTTCCTCTTATGATAACAGCTTGCATTTTGCACAACCTTTTTATGAGAGCCTGGGAGACAGAAGGGAGGAGAGGGAGGTGGTCAGAATATTTTGAACAGCCAGAGAAGATATATCTGCCATGCTGCAGCTACTTGGGGTACAGAGTCAGAGATTCACTGGGCTCCTCCTCTGAAGCTAGGGGGTCACTTGTGAACAATGTATATGGTTTAGTATCAGGATTACTGCACATGTATTAATGTATGTGTGCAGTGCTAAAGGGCTTATGGCCAGGCCATCTGTAGGGATTCTAGCAGACTTTGTGGGGAGTTTAACAGTGTAGTGTATATATGGATTTTATTATAGTACAGGTGGAGGTGTTCTAGACACAGAGCCATGACTATGAAGACATTTTTAATAAATAGGCCAATGTAAACATTTTGACCAGTTAAAAACCCTCATAAATAACAATATGCAAACTGAAAAATCAATAAAACCTTTTAAGTTATAAAAGTGAAGCGTGCAGACAAGTTTCTGCTTCCAAGGTTAAAATGAGTGTATGTAAAGTGCTCAAAATTGTTCTTTGCATCTTGGGATAAGGGATGGTGTTAGCAGAGCATCTCTTTCTTGTGGGTGAGGGAGTTAAGGGGGTCTCCCATAGTCCACTCATTGCTCAGTTGTCCTGTGGGTGTAGAATGCCTAGAAGAGGACCTGTTTCTGGGTGGTGTTGCGGTTTATGGTGTGTCCCAGAATGCCAGGTACAGAGGTAGGGAGCTGCAAGGGGACATGTAGGCTGTGGCACAGTCCTTGACCAGAAAGCCACCATATTCTCCAGGAGGATTGTTTGCCGCCTCCTCGTTCCAGCAGCTGTGCTTGTGAGGACCTTTCATTTCCCTGTCCTTTTCTCCCTCCTCTTTGTCATGCTTCAGGAGCCCTTTCCTCCACTCCACTATCTTTTTATCCCTTTATCTCTTGGGATGCACACACAAGGTCTGTGAATGTGACATCCTTTGTATATTGGACTTCAATGTTAGTACCTAGTATTTGATCACTGCAAAATATCAGCTGCTGGTATGACCTTGACTGGAGGAGAAAGACTTGGTGGGGGGCGAGACAGGGAGGAAACTGAGTAATGAACACTGCGGTAGGGATATGTGGGACAAGACACAGCAAGCTTAAATGGTGGTTGTGTGTTAGCATCATTTGAAAAAAGTGCCGTAGACTTTGTATGTTCTCTGGTGCAGCAGCCACTTTGAGCAATGGGTGGGGGTATTTCAAAGCCCAGGAGACAGTGACAGCCTAGACCAACAAAACAGGGGCTAAAAGAACAGGAGGCAGAGAGAGGACAAACCAACGTGGCAGCACCCTGTCCCTGATGGTGTCCAGAACTAGGTTGTTTAGTTCCCCTCCCTGGTACAGTTTTTCATTTATAATATTGCACAGACTTATTGGAAGTGGGCCCATCCGAGGTCTGGGCCTCTGCCTGTGATCATAGAATATCAGGGTTGGAAGGGACCTCGGGAGGTCATCTAGTCCAACCCCCTGTTCAAAGCAGGACCAATCCCCAACTAAATCATCCCAGGCAGGGCTTTGTCAAGCCTGACCTTAAAAACCTCTAAGGAAGGAGATTCCACCACCCTCCTAGTGAAAAAGTTTTTCCTAATATCCAACCTAAACCTCCCCCACTGCAACTTGAGACCATTCCTCCTTGTTCTGTCATCTGGTACCACTGAGAACAGTCTAGATCCATCCTTTTTGGAACCCCCTTTCAGGGAGTTGAAAGCAGCTATCAAATCCCCCCTCATTCTTCTCTTCTGCAGACTAAACAACCCCAGTTCCCTCAGCTTCTCCTCAAAAGTCATGTGCTCCAGCCCCCTAATCATTTATGCTGCCCTCCGCTGGACTCTTTCCAATTTTTCCACATCCTTCTTGTAGTGTGGGGCCCAAAACTGGTGGTTCCCCCGGTCAACATGGGTGGGTGTGTCATCGGTGGTGAAGTGGTGCAATGTCTTGAAAATATACAGCCCAGTTCACAGTAGAAGCTGAAGACAGTGCCAGCTCACCTATTATTGTCCTTATGACTCTTTTAACCCAGCCAGAGATCCTTTCCCTTTCTGTGACACTGACTTAGGTTCTTTCCTGTATTTGTTCAGACAGCTGCTTTTAGATATGTGCATTTCAGTAGCTAGAATTCAGATGGCCAGGTATGGACTCCTCTCCCCCAAGGGCAATGAAGTCCAGGACCTCAGCGTGAGACCATGTTTATGTAGGAAGCATGATTGATCAATAATCAGGAGTATGACTCAGGTATCTGAACACCATGTTTGAGAATTGCAAAAGACAGCACCTGGCTCTGTGCCAGCATTTAAACAAGAATGTGACATCTGGCCAGGATAACTCCAGACGAGTATAGGGCATACAGCTAAGCAGCGAAGCTGTGTAGGATTCCAGTACGAGGACTTGACAAATGCACAAAATTTATTCCCAAGTGGGGCTGCATCCACTCCTACCTTGCGGCACCTAATCTCATCCTGCAATTCTTGAATGTGTGTTAAATTGCCAGATGATTTACAACAACAAAACATTGTTTGTGAACACAAGGCACTTTAATGTGAAATAACCTGTGTAAGGATCAGGCCGTTGTCTGCAGCCATATTGTAAGGCCTAAAGCCTAAGGCCTTCATCTGAAGCCAGATTAAAAGAGCATCCGAGCAGCAGCCATTAGATGAGAAGCAGGAAGTCACATCCTCACTTTCCATCTAAATTACATTAAAACAATGTAATATCAGGCCCTTAAGAAAGAGAGCACATCCTAATGGCAACCACTATCACCAGATAAAGAAACAGATCTTAAGATGGTTAAAGAGAACTTAGTTTGATGGCATCTGTCTGTCAAGAAATCACTTACCAATAGTCGTGGTTGTGAAATCCTCTTTTCTTTATTGTTTTGTCATTATGGTCCCCACTTCTCTATTGTTTGTTTGTTTGTTTGTTTGTTTGTTTTGATCTCTGTCTGGTTCTTTGTTTCTGGTTGTTACATAATTAATTTTGCTAGGTGTAAATTAATTAAGGCAGTGAGGTAGGATTGGTTAAATAATTTTGTTGCACTATGTTAGGATTGGTTTAGAAAAATTTTAGTATAATGATTGGTTAAGGTACAGCTAAAAAGGACTTAAATTTCACTATATAAACTGGGGACCAAAGGGAAGTTCGTTCGGAACTAACTCCAGGACACAGTCCCAAGATCAGAGCTGTCAGACCTCACTACTCTGCCAATGACACCGAGCAGTCCCCAGATGGACCTGATCCTGACTGGCCACGAGGAAAGTTTATCTGTTTTAATGGGAGTGGTGAGCACTGGATGTGTAACGTGTGCAGTCTGGTTTTCGTGATTGCTAATACATAGAGGATAAGGATATTACTGTGTAAGATTCCTTCACTGGTAAAAGGTCCTTCAAACCTGTGGGGTTATGCCTGAGCCCTAGGAACGGGGTAACGGTGGGTGCCCATAGAGCAGGGGTCGGCGACCTCTCAGAAGTGGTATGCCGAGTCTTCATTTATTCACTCTAATTTAAGGTTTCGTGTGCCAGTAATACATTGTAACGTTTTTAGAAGGTCTCCTTCTATAATATATAACTGACCTATTGTTGTATGTAAAGTAAATAATGTTTTTAAAATGTTTAAGAAGCTTCATTTAAAATTAAATTAAAATGCAGAGCCCCCCGGACTGGTGGTCAGGACCTGGGCAGTGTGAGTGCCACGGAAAATCGGCCCATGTGCCGCCTTCAGCACACGTGCCATAGGTTGCCTACCCCTGCCCTAGAGTGTGTGAGTAACAGAGAATATTGTGCAGGTAATACCTGCAACAAATATCAAGTATAGACAAATTCTGAAATAATTATTCCAGAATATTTGATAATCTGTTGGATTAGGCTCAATCAGAAAAAGGCACTCTTATTCTGGAATAAGTGTGTCCACACACCGGCTTAAACCAAAACACCTATTCTGAAATAGCTATTTTGGAAAATTTTAAAATGGAGACAAGCCTGGAGTATCTGGAACAGCATCTTAATTCTTTTCTTCTGCTCTTGAATCCAAATAAAATTTAGGATGCATGATGAATTTTGTTTATTCCCTTAAAAATTATTGGATGATAATAGGGAGGAAGGATGGTCTTGATGTTAGGGCACAGAAGTGGGACTCAGGAGATAAGAGTTCAGTTCTGACTCTCCCACAGATTCCCTGTGTGACCTTGAACAACTCACTTAGGTCTGGACTGATCTATGCTAGAAAAATAGTTCAGTTTAACTATGTTGGTCAGAGTTGTGAAAAATCCACACCCCTAAGTCCGCGAAGACAATGCATCTGTTAACCCTAGCTACCACCTCTGAGTGGAGGATTACCTGTGCTGATGGAGAATCTTTCCTGTTGGCTAAGGTAGTGTCTACACTGAAGCACTGTGCTCAACACTCCACCCCAGACCCTGCCCCGCCCCACCCAGTTCTGCTCCATCCCCACTCCTCTCCCTTCTGCAGGCTGTGAAACTGCAGATCACGGCGGATGGTAGGTGCTTAGAGGGAGGGGGAGGTGCAGGGCAGCAGGAGGCGCTGGGGGAAAGGGCTGGCTGCCAGTGGGTGCTAAGCACCCACTAATTTTTCTGGTGCACTCATGGTGTCGGTGCCTATGACTCTTGCTGTGCCTCAGTCCCCAATCTTTGGCTTGTGTGTTTGCCTATCTTGTCTACTTAGGCCATTTCTATACAAGAAAACTTGCATCAGCTTAGCTAAAACAATTAAAAATCAGTCTAGTTAAACTGATACAAGCTCTGCTTATACTGATTTGGTTTATGTTAGTAACTCTAAATTGATTTAGTTAATCCGGTGTAATGTTTCTAGCAGACAGGGCCTTATGCTGTTGTACAGCACCTACCACAGTAGGGTTCCTGTGTTGTTTTGGGCTTTTAGGAACTCCTGTAGCACAAATGAGTAATAAGGACAATTTTATGTCATGTTAAATGCAGTTATACATAGTGCACCCTAAATAATTGATGCATGTAAAGTCACATTACTGTCTAAAATCACCTGCCACTTTAACAAACCTATGTTAGATTTGGGTAATTCTTTTGGATTATGTTCCTTATATATTTTATGCACATGTACAATTACATTATTTCCTGTAAAAAAGAATGCTGTGCTACATCTGCTGTATTTAAAGAGGCTGTTAATTCACCATTATGGCTCATTATCACCATTAAGCAATGAGGTATTTGTGCAATAACCTAAGTTGTTAAAAAATTTCAGTGATTTTTTTTTGAAGAAAAATGGAAAAGGTTTTTCCACAGAAATTTTGAGGGACTTTCAGTGCTGGCCTTAGAAAAAATAGAGCCCTGGGCAAACTTGTGTTTTGGCACCCCTGGCCCCTGCTGCCTCCCTGGACTCCCCATCCATTCCTCCAGCCCCTGCTGCCTCCCCATAAATACCTCCATCCCCCCTGATCTCCACTCCCTTCCCAGTCTCGCACCCTAGCCCTACCCTGTGTCTTGCCTCTGGACCATGGTGCCCCCCTGACCATGGCCCCTTGGGCAGTTGATCACAGCACCTACCTGTAAAGCCAGCCCTCGGGACCTTCTCCATCCCTTCTTTTCTTCAGCTGTAGTAGTAACCTGCACTGTTATATATTCTCCTCTTCAAAGACTTTCCATTCATTTTTCTGCAGTCTTCTATTTCTTGATATGTTGTGCAGACAACTCCATTTAGCTGATCCACAGATAGGTGTATAACTTCCTGCTCAGACAGTACTTTCCCCCACCAACATTAAAACTCCCTTTAACTACCTCTCCTCAAGTGAAGAACTCCTGGTACATTAATCACTTGAATACACATAGATTACGGCCCTGATTCTGAGTTCAGTGAAGCTCAGAAAGGGGAGGCAGGGTATCTCTCTCCTCTCTACAAACTCTGGAGGTGGCTGGGAACAGTTCTGCTCCCTGCATAAGTTATTTTATAGCTGCTTGCGAAAGCTAGCAAGAGTAAATGGCGTGCAGTGTGCTCCAGTCATCTCTTTTTTTCTGGCAGGGCCGTAAACTGGGGGGGTATAAGTGCAAGTATGCACGCAGCGTGGTGGTGTTTAGGGTTGTTTCACTGGCTCTGCATCACCACCAGAAGTTGCTTATTTCAGGAAGATTTCCAGATGTCCATTTCTGCAGGGTTTATAGCCTCTATATGCTGGCTTTTCCAGTGGACAGGAAATATAGGTAATCCAGAATCATAGCTCTTGTCTTAATTGTATATGACACATCTTTGTGATTTAAACATGAAACCAAGCGAAACTTCGTATTTTCAACTGAGCTTCATGTTGAGATTTGGGGTTTGTTCAGAATGACTCAAGTTGGGTACAAACCTGCACAGGTCAAAACCATTGGGAATAATTCACATGAACTGATGCATCGTATGCTATATGATATCTCTGGATTAATATTCCTGAACAAACACTAGGACCGTGGTAGGTATGCCTCCACTTTAGAGCCTATGAATTTCACTTGTAATGCCAGGCTAATTTGCTTTTGAACAAGTGCTGGTTTAGGTTTTAACATTTCTTTAATCCTGTACAAAATTTGGCATTGGCTCATCAAAAACAAATTCAATATTGAATGTGAAGTGATCTTTTAAACGCTACTGTTGTTTGTTGGTGACATCATCAGCATCTTAGTTTAATTGGTTCTCCCAAAAAATCTCCTGTTGAGAGAGTGTGTGTGTGTGTGTGTGTGTGTGTGTGTTTTAAGTGTGATACTAAAAACAACTGGCCAAATTCTGCCCCTGATTACAGGAATAAAATCCCATTGAAGCCAATAGGGTTTCATAGCTGTGACTAAGGGCAGTATCTGGCCAAGTGTGACACATGTACATCTGTTATACCATTTACAACTGCTAATTTTCTACTTTTAAACATGCTTACATAAGGGAAATCAAATCTCTTGCTCCAGGGTAAAAGAGAGGTCAAAAGGTACTCTCCCCCCCCCCCCAACACATTCAATATTGCACAAGTGCTAGCTGCTTTTTAGGCAATGGCATCAGGAATATGTCCATGCCAGACACAAAATGTACCAGTAATCCAATCCAGTATGGGAAATACTATTTCTGTTTTTTGTTATTGTTCATTGGTCTTCTCTTTTGAGAGTAAGATGTTTTAAGAAAAATCTTATTTAAATTCAAGACTTAACTTTGAATACTAGAAGCCATTTTCTTACATGCTTATACAGTGTATTCATAGCTTGCCATACATTGCATATTTAAAAAGAATCATATATGAGAGCTGACATAATTTAAAATAAAATGTTGCTTGTTCTCTCAATGTTTAAGTTAAATAAACATCAGAAGCACTTCCCACCAAGACTGAGAAACTGAAATAGATTTGAAAGTCGGAATTACAGTTGACATTTCTGAGCCTCAAGCTGGCTGTGGGCATCTTGCTTACGCAATATATAACACTGTTTGTGGCACTGATAGTGGGGCAACCTGTGGAGTAGAAAACAAGCCTTAAAGAATATTTGTACTGTAATAACATGTATGGGTCCCACTATGCTAGACACTGCACAAACGCACAGTATATTAATACTTTCATTGACTGTTAAGACAATGTTAAAATGGGATACAGAGTTTGTTTGTTTGAAAGAATGTCTCCATTTTCCCTATGTCACTTTATAATAAGGGAACTGTTTCTAGTCAAAGGTTCAGAAATTCTAGCTCTTAGTAATTAAAAATGTAGGCTGCAATTTTTAAATGTGGGTGCCTAAAGATATGAACTTAAATCTGTAGTTAGGCACTTAACTAAATGTGGTCTGGTTTTCAAAGGTTCGGTGCACCCACAGATTCCACTGAAGTCAATGTGAGCTGTAAGGGTTTTTAGCTTCTTAAAAATCAGGGTACTCCTATTTAGGTGCCTAACTTCAGGCACCCACATGTGAAAATGTTAATCTTTGACTTCAGCTCTATTTTAATGATGTGAAGCTTCTTGCTCTGTAGGCTTTCTGAGTGCTGAATTGATTGAACAAGTAGAGTTGTGCCTGAAAAATACATAAGTACGTAATGTAAAACATAGTAAGGCAATACATTTGAAATGCAGATTATACTGATTTACTACAAGTCACTGTGAAAATAAACTTTTCAACAGTCTTTGTAGTATCTTATTTTTATAGACATTAGAAAATAATTGTCATGGAATCAAAATCAAAATAATTGAAAACTAGACTTCAGTGTTTGAAGCTTCATTATAATAGCACGGATAAGTGTCTAGCTTTCTTACTCCTTAAGATCTTCTGTGGAGGAAAACAGGTGCAATAACGTAATTGGAACTGGGGTAAGCTGTCCTTTTGTGGAAATCACATTAGTTCGATTACTATGAAATGTTCTTACCTTCTTTGTACAAAAAGAACTTTGAAACGCCATATTTTTGAAGTCCTCCAGAATATTTTTGATTTTTTTTTCATCACCACCTCAGGATATTTAGGATTTAAAAAATGCTAAAGTCTAAGCTCAGATACTGTAGCTGTGCAGAGCACCTATTCTCATAAGTAGTAGTCATATGCTGTCTATGTAGTTAAGTATTCTGACTGGAAGGAGATGTATTTTGCACATACTGCACCTTTACGTGTAGAGGAGTCCTCTACTGCCATTTTGTGTTAACTGCAGATGGAGCCTGAATTAGAGGGGAAACACACACTATGCTCTCTCATAGAGATTTTATTATTCTTTCCTATGTTGATGTTTTCATTTAATCTAAAGGAAGTCATTTAATCTCTGAAAAGGTATGGGTGCTCTTTGTGTATGGGAGAAAACAATGTGCATGAGCATCTCGGGGCAGAACTAGGCCCTTTGCGTTTACAGATTAAAATTCAAAAATCTGAATGGCAACAATGAACAAGAGATCCTATCAAAATACATTGTCATAGGAATAGCAAATATTTACTTGGTAAATATTGAAACTTGAGACGCTAATAAGAGGCAGACTTAATCACACTTCATGAATCAGTTTTATTACAGAATTTCTTGGCTTATTTTTATGGCATATGAAGTACAATAGTGTGTATTTTTGTAGGTAATGGACCTGTAGCGGGGTGGTTACCCGCTCCTGTCCTTTGCAGCTTAAAACAGCCCAGAAGGGGGCTGTAGCTGGAGCAAGAAGCCTGGGCTGATTGGGAGGAAGCAGGCTTAGCTGCAGCCAGGTCCCAGTCAGGCCCAGCTGGCCATTATAAGAGGTAGTGAGCCAGGAGCCAGTCCCTCTCTCTAGCTGTAGAGGGAGATGGACCTGGCTGTGGGGAGCTAGAAACCTGGTACCTAGGTGGAGCAGGGCTGGGGGAAGGCAGGGGAGCTGGGGAGCTCCTGCCTGGAAAGCCCGGGCAGCGAGCTAGCTTTAGGCCAAGAGGTACTGGGCTTGCAGGGTGCAAGCCAGGGGTAGGCCAAGGTAGCAGGTCCAAACCTCTTTGCTGATGATGAGTGGCTGATACTGCAGTCTGCCCCAGGGCGTGGGGCTAGACAATGACTGGCAGTAGCCAATACTGAAGCAAAGCGGGGATAGAGGGTGGGGGATTCACAGGGAGGGGAAACCCTAAGGAAAAGGGGTTGCTGCCAGGGGGCAGAACCCCATGTAAAAGGGCACCGGGTCCAGGGAGTGACACGGGGGCCAGCCGGGACAGGTAGATTACTGGCCTGCAGAGGGTGCTCTGAGCTGGAATATTGAGTTAATTCTGGAAGTGACCAGCAGAAGGTGCTGCGGGGGTGAGGCTGCCCGGTTACAGGACCAAAACCTGCACTGACCTCACCTTGTGAGGCTCAAGTGAACTTACTGAGGCTGTGTGGTGAGTACGTCAATGCAGAATTTGGCCCAATAGCTACTTTATGTATGAAACAAACATATCTTGCATATTACCTTTCATTCCAAAGCATCCCTGAGTGTTTTTTAAATATATAGGTCCTGTTCTATTAATTTAGATGCAATATATGGGCTCAAAGGTGTCAGCATGACCCTGTCACTGTCCAACATTAAAAGATTTTAAACGAGGTTCAGAGTTTAGTATACAGGCTGCTTAGTACTGTGGCAAACACAACATCCTTTTAACCTTTTATTAAATATAAAGCATTTGCAATGTAAAATATTAAGTAAGACTTTTATTTTAATCACAACCCTTGTTCCTTTTTTTAAAAAAAGCTGTAGCATTTTTATGAGGGAAACCCCTTTGCATGACAGTCTTTTAGTCAGTATTAAAGATGGCAATAACTGTTCTTTTTGGGAAAGAAACAAAGTTAGTTGAGCTGGGCTGGAGCTGTCGTTGTTAAAGTCCAGTTCCATTTTCTGGGAGACCAAACGAGACAAACTCATGCAAGAGGGGAAAGAAGAGCACAGCAAAGAGAGAAAATGCAGCTTCTACCTCTGATAGTGAATCTCACTTGTCCTGGGGCTACGGGGTGTTTAAAGGGCCTGGGGCTCCAGCTGCAACAAAGCCCCAGGCCCTTTAAATTGCCAACGGAGCCCCAGGGGCTCCCGGCTGCCACTGCTACCCCGGGCTCGGGGCTCTAGGGGAAATTAAAAGGGCCCGGGGCTCCGCTGCAGTAGCAGCTGGGAGCCCCTGGCCCTTTAAATCACTGCTGGAGCTCTATTGCCACTACCCCAGGGCTCCGGCAGTGGGGCTTGGGGGACGATTTAAAGGGCCTGGGGCTCCATGCAGCAGCCAGAACCCCGGGCCCTTTAAATTGCTGCCAGAGCACCCGGGGTAAAGGTGGTGGCCCAGGGGTCTGGCAGTGATTTAAAGGGCCCGGGGCTCCCAGCTGCCACTACCCCAAGAGAGCCCCAGGCCCTTTAAATCGCTGCCTGAGCCCTGTTGCCGGAGCCCCCAGGGTAGCGACAGCAGCCAGGGGCTCGGCGGTGATTTAAAGGGCCCTTTAAATCACTGCTTGAGCCACCTCCGCCACCCAAAGCTCTGGCAGCAGGGCTTTGGTGGCAATCTGAAGGTCCCGAGGCTCCAGCCACTGCCAGGAGCCCCAGGCCCTTTAAATTGCCAGCCTAGGGAAGTCGGTCCAGTCCAGCATGGTGAACAAGCTCTTGCCGGTATGCCGTACTGGACTGTACCGGTTTACTTTCACCTCTGGGCACCGGCACTCTGAGACCTGGCCAATTTGTACCAACATTAGGCTGTTTAGGGTATTGCTGTTAGGTGCCTTTCTGGTCACAGGCTTATAGCAGTGTTGCAAAATATACAGTATTGGCTGGCTAACCCAGACTCTTATTGAACAGAAACCAAAAGGAGAGGGATATGAAAGAAGGACCTGCCACTCTCCCAAAAAACATAAAGTGAGGAAGAAAAAGGACACACACTGGGTTGTGTGGGGGGGAGCAAAGTTTCACATTCCAGGTGGTGGTTGGGATTCAGGCAGAGCCAGCGGAGGTGGTGTTTGGGATTCAGGCAGACCAGCGGAGGTGGTGATGTTATGTGGGTCACTCTCTTGGCCCAATCTGGTCAAGACATCATCACCAAAGTGTCGGGGGGTTGAACATAACTATCAAAAAGCAATTTTACCAGGATGGTAGGTCTAATATCCCTACTCTTGCCAAAAGGACTATGGGGTCGTCAATGTCCCTACTTGGTCAATAACTTGGTTTGAACGTCCATAAGTTGGCATCTCCAACAGCATGGTATTAGGGCACACCATGCTGGAGCACTAACTCACAGGGAAGAGTGCTATGTACTGGATCATCGTGGGTTTTCAACACTGAATTTTTCTTGGCGCTCTCATGCTTGTGTGGCTTAGCTCAGTCCTTCTTTACTTGTGAGGCTGGATGAGATCATAGCCTGAGGGGGTATGGCTTCAAGCCACTGAATACAAAAATTTGGCCAGCAATCTGAGTATCTCAGCTGGGAGTCATGCTGATCATTCTAAATTTACAGACAGGGCAATATTTTATGGACAGTAATTTATTTGACTTATTGATTCAGTGAAGATTTAATTGACTGTGAAATCAATTGAAACAGCTAAAATCGGATTGTAATATTCACAACACCTATGACTCTGGTATTTATTAAAACTTTGAGTGCTGGTATTTTGCAGGCTGCTAGATGAATGAACCATGGAGGTGAGCTAAGCATGCCACAGATGAGTCAATTCATGAGAAAGATGGAACATTTTTTCTTTCTTAGGACCGGGGGTCGTTGCCCCATCACTTACTGTTGATCCAGCCTAGGGTGCAATTTGATAATAGGAAATAGCGTCGCTGAGCAGGACATGCTGTTGTCTGGTAGGTTGCTGTCCTGGAAACGTAGTAGCATACGTAAACTAATAGGGTTGTGGTTATGCAAAGTGTAGATCATGATGTCATCTCACTAGGGTTTCATAATGTCTCCTCAGGGAATAAATGATTTGTTTGTTAAAGCTTAAGATTTGTTTGTAATGGAAAAACAATATGGTGCATATCTCTTCACATGTGCAGATTGTAAATTATTTCCAGTGAAATGTGGGATTCAGCCTGTGAGGTGATGGGCATTATTGTGTCTATTGAAGTCAGCAACTTACATAATCAGGCCCCATTTGTGAACTTTCTTAAGAATACACTTATCTCCAGCCAAAGCTTCAACTCTGAACTGAACTTTCTTTTCACCCCATACTGAGGAGTTATATGTTGGACTCACCCCAGGAGGGAGAAATTGGATGTCATATTTAATCAAAACACACCTTTGACCAGCAGCTCAGTGTGATGGGATGTCACAATTGCAGCTGAGGAATTTAAACCCTTTATCTAACCTCCAGTATCACAATTGCAGATATTGTGTACAGATGTATTCAGATGGGAAATGGCTTGTTATTACTTGCCATGACAAAAGAACCTTCAATCATGTATTGTCCCACCCATCATGTGCTTGTTCAGTGTTTTTGTATAAAATGCAAATAAAAGCCAGTCTGAAATGTAAACAGGCTTTTCCGGGCTCTGTTGTGTTTGGGATTCACCAAAGCTGCAGCAATGAGAGGCTGCATGAAGAGCCAGCTCTGTGTGTGTGTTCTGATCTCACTCTGAATGAGATAATAGGTAACAGGGCAAGGTGAACTCAAGATTGGACTGGACTGATGATATGAGTCAGGAAGAAGGGAGGCCAGAATTAACTGAGCAATGAGGAGTGTGGTGAAAACTCCATGGGTGAGACTAGGCTGGCAAACAGCATTAATGCCAAAGGGAGTTGTACTCTGTCTCCAGATTTGCCCATTACTTTGGGTTACGTTCATTTATTAGGATTACTCTTCTGGGGGTGGTTTCTGTAATTCTAACAATGTGCTGCTTGTGTCATGTGTGTTTTCATATGAAGCTCTACTCCTCCCTTCTGCAAGTCCCCTCCCAATGGAGCTATTCTGCAGGACCTAGGTTCCCAAGGGCTGGGTTCCTCCAGCCCCAGAATCAGATGAACACATGCACACTAAAAGAACAAGTCTGAGTGGACCAGATCAATCAGCACTCTCAAGCTTATATGTCCCTGGACTCAATGGGCTGGGTCAAGCAGCACTTCAAGCTGCCACCCTTATATGCCTCAAGTACTGCACCGGAATAGAGTAAGCCTGAGCAGGCTGGGTCGAACAGCACTTCCAGGATGCCACCCTTATTTGCTCCTGATCTCAGCAAACTGGTTCAAGCAGCACTTTCAAGCTGCCACCCTTATATGGCCCTCTCAGTAGTCTGGGTCGAACAGCACTTCCAAGCTGCCAGCCTTGTATGTCACAGGTACAGCACATCTCTCCCCACTTTCATATCATGATTGTACAGGTAGTAACCCACTTGATGAGCAAACCTCACAGTGTTTTTGGGTGCTACAGGACTCTTAACTTAGGTAAAAGAAGCGTTGCTGCAGAGTAAATGGGGAGCTAAAAACACAGAAGAATAACATTCAGAGAGAGAGAGAAACAACCAGCTTAACCATAGAAGATATTTATTGAATAATAGTATAAATAACACAAGAAGAGCCTAAACCAACGTAACAGTTAAATAGTAATACCTGAGGTAGAAAAGAAAACAGAGAGGGAGGGAGGGATCTCACCCACTTCATGATGGTGGCAGCTCAGGGTCCTGAGCGCTGGAGACAGGCAGAGCTGATCAGTCAGGAGAAGATGGAGCTGATCAGTCAGGAGAAGATGGAGTCCCAGTGGAACTGATGCATAGCTTGGATCCAAGCATCAGAGCACTGACTTGAGCATAGATAGAGGTTTTTGTAGAGAAACAACAGTGGTTCAAGGGAGAACACTAGATTTGTTTATGGGTAAACTGATGACTCAAGGGTTTTCTTTAGGCTAGACGTTAGGAGCTGATCACTCTTGGTTATGGGTGGTGTTTTCTTCCAAGGAGCTCACAATGCAATTAGGCAGCTTCAGTATTTTGGATACCAATTAAGGATTCATTACTGGAACTGGTCTGATAACTGCTGAGCTGGGTGTGTTTAGGCGTAGGTTCATTAACATCTGGAGCAGAGATCCCCCAGGATGCAGTGCTTCCCTGTTTTTCTGGTCCCAGAGTTCAGTGCAGTTCTCTGTTTTCCATTCTGTATGCTAATGGAGATGCCTTAATTTTGACACAGTTATCAGGAGGGGTCTAGGTGTGTCTCCCAACGCCCTTCACTGCTCTCTGCAAGTCTTTGATCAGTTTTAGTTCAAGCAGAGACTGATGGTGGGGTTGTCTTTCACGAGTCATGAGAGAAGGCCAGCAAACAGCATTAATGCCAAAGGGAGTTGTACGCTAAAGTTCCTGAACTGAAGGTTGAGAATGCATGTCAGCCTATGAACTGGAACTTTCAAGAATATTTTTTTTTTTAATGGAGTAAGTGTCTGAGGATGTCAGAATGGAGAGTTTACAGCTCCCACGCCTGTGGGAGGTCCACTGGAGCTGCGGGACCAGCAGACCCTCCGCAGGCATGCCGCTGAAGGCACCCTGTCTGCCGCCCTCCTGGTGGCCGGGAGAGCGCCCCCTGCAGCATGTCACCCCAAGCACGCGCTTGGCGTGCTGGGGCCTGGAGCTACCCCTGCTTAGTGGCACTCTTAGCAACAGTTATTGGGGACTGCAAGAGGTCAATGGAAAACACTATTGACTTTCTGTTCATCCTTTACAGAGCAAAGAAGGATGTGCTCAGAACTCAAACTTGGACCCACTCACTTGGCAGCACCATGCAATGAAGTGCTACAAGCCAGGCTCCCTTGCATTCCGCTAAACTCTCTGATGCTCGTTTATAGTGGCTCGACTGATGTGTAAGGGAGATGGAAGAAGGGCTGAGAAAGTGTAAGTTAAAGTAGCTGCCATTCTATTTTACAACTCCTCCTACTCTTTACTGCTTGCATAACCTACACCAGTTTAGGTTATCTTTCACATGGGGATGTGAGTAGCTCTAAGTTAGTCTAAAGTCAGTATTTAGAAATACAGCTTATATATAAGTCATTTACTTTTTTGTACTTTTCATTATTTCTTTATGAAAATCAATAAAAATTTAGTCACAACACTCCCTCCTCAAAGAAACCCCAACAAAAAAACAAACCAAACCCCTTTTACTATTTAAACTGAATTTGAAAATAAAGGCTTGTTTGCAAAGATTAATGCATATTAACCTTTACACTCCTGGCTGGATCACCAAATTATGTTGTGTTAATTTTGATGATATAAATGGGCCCAGAGTCTCAATGGGGTTAACATGACTCTGTCACTGTACAGCACTAAAGACAGGGTACGTAATTCAAGGGTACTGATAAAATGAAACCCTTACTTAATACTTTATACTTCAAATGCTTTAAATGTTTTTCTTTCTTTTCCTGTGTCTTTAATGAAAGGTTCTAAAGATTTGTTTTGGTGTTTGTTGCCATGGTACTAAGCAGCCTGAGGTCTCTTACTCAAGCCCCTGAACCATGTTTAACCCCTGTGTTGTGCTGAACAGTGAGAGGATCATTTTAAGACTGACTTTCTGGGTCCTGGGCCCATTACTCCATTGAAATTAGCACACCAAAGGCAATTAGGCCCAGATCCACAGAGGTACCTAAACCCCAGATTTAGGCACATGCCTCTCCTTCCCTCCTCCTGCTGGTTGGTGTGAAGCAAGGCAGGCACCTAACTCTTTCATACAGGAAATGCCCTAGGGACCAAAGCTGCCTGACTGTCAGCAGCTGGTTCCTGTTCACGGATCGCTGAACAGAGAAAGGTGCCTCCTGCAGCCCAGATTTAGGCTTATTATTCTTTTCGCTCACATATGGTATAAGTTATTACTGGTCATAAAATGATTAATTGATTGCAGTGTGGTTTGTTGAGGCCCTTATGCTTATTCATGGCAGAACCAGAGAGCTAGGTGTGCCCCTGGTCATCGAATGACTGGGATGGCATATCATGAATGCCTGTTGGTGAAAAGGATTAAACCTAATTGGCCTAATGATGAAATGGCTCATTAGTGTAATTAACATCAATCTGAAAATAAAGGTGTGGACAATAATTGTAACCAAGGTCAATAAGGAATAGTGGGATTTTAATAGAAATCAAGGTTTAAGGGACATTAGCCCAGCAGATTCAGTAACAGTCTTAGTTTCATTTACAGTGGCTGCCATTGACAAGATAGCCTTTACCAGTGCCGTGATTCCCAATGTGAGTCATCAGCAGTGCTTGAACCTGGAGCCACTAAAGCATAGATCTCTACTATCGGAGCTGAAGGAGTAACTTTGTAAGAGGGTAGCACTAGTAGGCAGTTGTCCTTTAAGTGGACCAGCCACTAAAAGGGAAGGAAACACGCTCTGCAGGCCTGTTAGGCCAACAGTCGCCACACAGTAGTATTAGAGATATTGCAGTGTTTGCCTTCTCCCTCTTTTTTGGTGCAAAATACATCTTCCGTAACCAAAGACAAGTTAAAACAAGAATGAGAGAGAATGAATATTAAGCAAAGCTGCTGCACTTTGTATATGTGAGCTCATGATGGATGTCTGTGTGTGAATCTTAATCATTGGTGGTCAAATTCCACAGTGTCAGGGGCTGATAGGTCTGCTACCCATCTGGGTCTCAAAATGATACTGGGACCATCTGGGAAAAATTACATTCAAGACGTCTTCCCTTTCCAGATCTTGGGGCTGCCCTCGTGATTGGGGGCTTGAGTGCTTCTGTAATATAGACAGTAAGGATTCAAGGACTAAGCAGGAAGGTTTAACAGCTTAGAAGGTTGAGACAAGGCTGCTGGACTTTGATTCTTCTTTGTCAGGCCTCTCTTAAAGGGTGTTGGGAACACTGTTCCAGTGCTAAGTAAATTTGCAAGGTATCTCATTCACATTACAAGATACCTCAAACGTATTTAGGGCCTGCTCCAACGCTTATTGAAGCCAATGGAGAGATTCCTATTGACTTTAATGGATCTCTCCATTGACCTGAATGGACTTTGGATTAGGCCTGCATGAAACACCCCCATTTCTGTCCAAAAGTGGATTTCCATGAAAACAGGTGGGCTCTTCCTCCTACCCCAGATATTTGTAGGATCAAAATCTCATTTGTGCAAATGTTCACAACAAGGAAATAAAAATGGATGAAGTGGATTTTGGATTTGTTGGCGTAGTTGTGCTGTTTCCCCCCTCACACACTGAGCCTTGCTGAACATTTAAACAGAACAAAACCAGGAAAGGAAGAATATAATTAGTTGTGAAAGTGAGGGACCCTCAGCGCTGCTTAGAGCAAAATAGCCTTCAGGCAGGTGCCATGTGAGCTTCCCTCCTACAGCTCTGCCAGTTCACCTTTTCTTCACCTTGCTTATCCAATTGGAGCTGGGGCAATCTCTTGTCATATACCTGATACTAAGCCAAACACACCTGGGTTGGAATTTATTACAAACCTGAAATTCAGGCCAGCTTTGATATTCTACTTGGACCTTTCGTCAAGTCTTGGGCCATGTTTGAAATGAACCTAAGCTGATTTACGGTTTTGAGACAAAATCAAGAAATCCTTAGTACTTCGGCTGTGTTCCTTTGAGCTTGGGCCTTTCTTTGAATCCCGTCTCCCGACTTCCAATCCTGTGCTGTACTCACTAGACAATCTGGTCCTAAGTATTTTACCTATTGAAGACATAAGATGGTCTGTAATAGAACATAAGAACGTCCATACTGGGTCAGATCAAAGATCCATCTAGTATCCTGTCTTCCAACAGTGACCAATGCCAAGTGCCCCAGAGGGAATGAACAGAACAGATAATCATCAAGTGATCTGTCCCTTGTCTCCCAGAAGCACAGTATAACACGACATGGCCCAAGATTTCTCAAACTCTGTTTATAGCAACACTTAATGATCAAGCTCCTGGGGGCGGGGACGATGACACAGCAAAGTTGAAGCTACCTGCTGTTGAAGCTAGCGGAGTACTTCTTAGTAGTCGTTAAGGCTCAACTTGAGATGTAAATCTGCATCCTAAATTCTGTCTCTTCTCTCTCCCTTCTGCCTCTCAGTGTGTTGGAAGTAATGAACTCACTGCTGAACTGGCAGTCCTATCCTATTCAGATTCTTACAGGGAGCCCATCACTATGATTTCTGAACAGGTCACAGATGAGGCTGTCTGCTTTCATAATTATGAATAGCAGTATGCCTGAGCGGTGCCAAGCAACTGTACTTACAGCCTTCCATGGAAGCGAAGGGCACTCAAGTCACAGGATCACCCCTCTCCCCACCCCCCGGTGTTAGTGTATGGGGAGGAGTCTGCCTTAAAATCCTGCCTTACTCAAAAGTTCAGCTTGTTTGCTGAGAGATCCCTGAGTGTCAGCTCCAGGGCAGCCGTGGTATGTTGCTTTTGGACTAGCTTGTAACTGCACTGAGGCTCCCCTCTCCTCTTCTCTCTCTCCCCCGCACCCAAATCCTTTATTTGCAACTTACGCAAATAATGTATCTTGTGTCTTGACTGACACCAGAGAGAACACATGGAAAAAAGAAGGGTGGATAAAATTCTGTATAGTATAGGAAAACGCCTTGGAGGCAATGCAGTCACATTGCATGACTTGTCTACAAGGTACAACGTGAATTTTATAGCAAAGCCATCAGCCAGTTCCCATTACATTCAGTTAATAATTATTTCCAGAAGATTAAGAACAGTGAAAGAGATTGGATGGACGTTTATGTTTAACAAAGTGACCTTGTAAAGTTCATGTAAGTCATATCACAGTAGGGATTATAGATAAGTTCACATCCCACCTGACAAAAATGGCCCTGGAATCATTGTAAAATATCAACCTTTAAAACAAGGTAAACCAAAAACCCCATTAACTAAGTCTGCACTCCTTTTAGTAACTACTGTTCATACATATGTCAAGAGTCAGATTTCAGTGCATTGCACAAAAATACAAGATGTGTGGAGAGATTGGTTTGGAGAACTGTTAACTTCCCCAAGAGCTATGGAAAAGGAAAAATAATGTATCTTAAGGCTCCAGATGTATATGGATTGTTCCCATGTTTATCTGTTACATCAAGGTTGCTAGAAACACGCAGAATGAATTAACAAGGCAAGCTATAATTCTCAGTACAGGTTTGTTGACGGTACACTGTTGCTAGAAGCCTGCAGCAATACAAAACACAAAGGTTTCTGCTTACAAGAGGATGTGTTGGGACAGTGTCTGAGGAGATTATAGAATTCTAGAGCCTGTGCATATGCTAATTTACCTCTGGCTGTTCATATTCAGCAATAAGAATAACGAAGCTGCAATTGTAAAGGTGTTTTTTGTTAATACAGTGTATTAGCAAGATACATGGTTTTTCTTCAGTCTGATACAGAATACTGTGTTGTCAGATGCCGCAAGGCTCAGGCTTGGCATGATCCTTTCACTATTAACAATAAAACAGAAAAGGATAATCTGTGCATAATACTGAGAGGAAGCAGTATGGTCCAATGGACAGAGCACAGGACAGGGCATTAGGAGAGCTGAGTTCACTTCCTGACTGTTATTTGCTATTACTCACTGGGCAAGTAAGTTAATCTCTTTGTACCTTGGTTTTCAGCCTTAAGGGTCTGAAACTTGCTCCCCCTTGACATCCAACTCTGCCCAGTTTTAAGTATGTTTTCTTCTAATATCTTGTACCCTAAGTTTAAAACTTTTCCTTATGCATTGTGAGATTCCCTTTATGAGTATGGTTATCGTAATATTGCATTTATCTTTTTCTAACATGCTTTTTAAGAACTGCAGTGCAGTTAAGCCAAGCGTATTGGCAGGAGGGCACTTGATAACATTTGTTAATTATTGACTTGTATTTTAAACAATGTTTTGAGACCCTTGTCAGGGTCAGAGATTTGATGAGGCATAGTCTTTAAGAATGTTTATCCCATTTCTTGATCTGAAATGGTAATCTTAAATTATTTCCTTTTTTGATTCATTGAGGGAAAGATGAGTTTATATGTAAATTTATACATTATCAAGATTTTAAAAAAGTGGATTTTAAATATGCTTAATTTCTCTCAAGCATGTGCTTAAATGCATTGTTGAATCAGGGCCTTCTCCCAGTATAAATCAGCTCAGCTCAGACAGTGCTGTGATGGGCAGCAGTATTAAACCCTCCTAAGACGGGTAAGAGAGGAGTAGCAGCAGGAAATTCAAGTTAGCTACACCCATGTTTGGAGCCAGTGTGAGATCAGAATCCAGCCCCATGATTATAATATAATACTTTTCAGCTGCATTACTAGTACCACCTTTGATTATTACAATAGAAATAATTTCAAAGGTGACATTTGCATTCCCCCCCCCACCCCCAAGAGGCCCATTCCCACAATGTGCTGAACACTCTCAACTCCTGTAACAACAGCTCATCAGCATGCTTGACACCTTGTAGGACTTGGCTCTTATGGTGCATGTGCTTTGCGTTTTGCATTCTCTCAGTTTGCACAATACGATTTGAGTGAGTTTGTTTATTTATGGGCTTGCTCCTACAAACAAGGACATTCTGAGTTTGCAGGATCAGCCCCTATATCTAATTTTGATTGCTTTGATTTCAGAATATAAATTATGGAAGGATACAGGTCCTAGGCATTTGTGACAGATATCAAACATGCAATCCAGCTAAGACAGATAACAAGCAAACCAACCACTTTCTCTACACATAAGAAGCAGTCCATAGAACTGTCTCAAATCTCTTAAAATCCTAAACTTCTCTGACCACAAATAAAATCCTCACCCAAACCTTCCTTAAATCTGAGTTCTAACCAAACAAATGGGGTTTGCAGCATGCTTTAGAAGTCAGCGCACTTGAGCTACTCCAGACCAGGAGATGAAATCCAAAGTGTCACAGAGAATGCCATGAATTCAGGATGCCCAACTTGGGCCTGATTTAGAGATGTGCTGAGCACCAACAACTGCATGTGGCATTTAGATCACAGGTACAGCAAGAGGTGCCAGTTAGCATCAGGACTCCATTGTGCTAGGTACTGCACAAACACATAGGAAAATACAGCTCCTCTTCTGGCGAACTTACAATGTAAAAAGACAAAGCGTGGGGGAAAGGATACCAAATACAAACAGGGTGGTAATGGGCAGGGGCCACAGTGGGAAGGGGGCAAGGCATGAGGGCGAGATGGCTGCAGAGTTGACACTGACACCACACAGCAGAATCAGTGATTCTGTAGTGCCCTCCGGTGTCTTAGGGTACATTTCTGCTTCAAACTGGGGGTGTTATTTTCAGCTCAAGGAGCCATACTGCTGACAGTTCTGATTGAGCCAGAGCAATGGCTCTGAAACTTTTGTACTGGTGATCCCTTTCACATAGCAAGCCTCTGAATGCGACCTCCCCTTATAAATTAAAAACACTTTTATATATTTAACACCATTGTAAATGCTGGAGGCAAAGTGGGGTTCGGGGTGGAGGTTAACAGCTTGTGACCCCACCCCTATATAATAACCTTGCGACCCCCTGAGGTGTCCCGACCTCCAGTTTGAGAACCCCTGAGCTAGAGTTCTTAAAAATAGTGTGTAGCCATGGTGGTGGGAGTGGTGGGAGGGGCTTTCGACACCAAGTATGTACCCAGTGTCTTGGAGGGGTATGCACTGGGGGCTAGCTGCTTTTGCTGCCATGGCTACACTCTGTATTGAGTGCACTAGCAAGATCAGAGTTAGCACAGGGGTATATTACCTCTCCAGCTCAAAGTGCAGATGTACCTGTAGAGCTGTCCACCTGCAGTGGAGGAGTGAAGCACAGAGACATACCCAGGTGGTATGCTGTTCCCAACTCCCCTGGCAGGCACAGCTGCAGCAGCTATGCCACAGGGGCTTTACTACTCCATTCATGGCAGCACAGGAGAGTGGCGGAGGTGGGGTCAGGGCAGTGTCGCTTGACCACAGCTTAGTGCTGTGGTTGCTGCATGGGTTGGAGACACCTTGCACGCCCTGCCCTCACCTCTGCTGTTGCGTAGTTTCCACTGACGGTATCCTAAACCACCTCAGGCTCTGGTACACTCATGGGATACGCATGTGCATCTTATTAGCACGTCATACAGGCTTATATAACAGACATATGTCACAGAAACTGTTTCAAGTTTTTAGTTCACGCCAGCCGGGTCTTCACAGGTTGGGGCATTTTAGAATCCACACCCCTCTAGTGCACGTTTCCAACCTGTGTAAACAAGCCCAGCTTTGCCCAAGCTTTTTTTCTTTTTTTTTTAATTGTATGTCTTTTATTACAGACTCTGAGCAGACTTAGATGAATAATGAAGTACAGGGACAGTAAAACACAGCCAGAGAGCAGGGCTTGAGCTGGCTCCTTTTCCTGTCCACTTTATATTAGCAATAGGCCACCACACTTCCAAGGTAAAAAGGGAGAGTGGCAATAGATCTGTCCGACTCCGTGTCTCAGTTATTGAGTTCTAGGGCCTCTCAGTGCATATTAAAGATCCAAACACCCCTAGGGTTTTCTGACAAGGAGACCAATAAACTCATTTCCATTTGTGACCCAGAGAGGCTTTGAGCATATCTGTAGCTATCTATAAAAATCCCCTAAGTAGCTCATGCGAGATGCCACTGTATCTAACAACATACCTGATGCGGGTTTCCAACAATTGTAAGCTGATGGTTAATAAGCAAATTGTATCTCTGTATATAATAACGACTGCCACTGGCTGGGGGTTAACTCTATAATCTGAGGTATATCTGAATTCTCCTCTCTCCTTTCCAGAACAAGGCTGTCTCCTGAATGAAAGAAAAATAAAACTGAGAACAGGGGCACAGTGATTATATTATTCCAGCACAAAGAGTGTCAGTTTAAGGACTATTAAACTTGACCTGAATGGGGAATGGGTCATGTATGATAAAGCAAAAACACAGCTGAAAAGAACACAAACTTTTTGGTAATAAACTTAACAGTAATGATTTCTTTAATTTCTTAGCTGTTTTTGGAGCACAGAAATTTCTCCTATGATTTTTTTTGTACTGCAGTAGTGCCCAGAGGACCCAACCAAGGTTAAAGGCCTAATTCTGTTAGGTGCTATGTACCCTCCCCCTAAGAGATTATTTCTATCCCAAAGAGCTTATGATTCATAGTTATTTCTCAATGACCTATGCACAGATTTGAAATGGACAATGGCAAGTATAAAAATTGATCTCTTTTCAAAGTACATTTGGAATTATGATGTTAATTTTTGTATTTCTTCAAAAAATAAGCATTTGACTGGAAATTGGATAATTGTTATGCTACTGGATCTATTTTTGTGTAAAAGTCCTCAACTTTGCCTGCTTGCTCATGCAAACTCAAAATGCCAAGCTTGTCAGATTTCACAGTGACTATTTTGCACATCCCTACACAATAAAATGTCTCAGGAATATGTGCAAAGATTTCAAAACTACAAACTGCGTTTTAAAAGCAGACTGCAGCCCAGATTTTCAACATCTATGTAAACTGAATTGGTCCTCTGTTTTATCTCACCCTCCTCAATCCAAAAAAATCTCTCTTTTGTTATGGATGGGTCTCTCTTACTATGATGTAGATAGTAGTGGTTTTAATAAATAACTATAATATGTATGTGACTGGCTGCAGAGACTCTGTTCTGGCAAATAAGGTGTTAATGGCACCATAAGTTACAGGTGCTGCAGGGAGAGGCCATAAAATCAGCTGCCCCAGATAGGAAGGGAAAGACTGCCTATGAGAAAGCTATCCTGAAAATCTTAGGGCTGTGAGTTAGGGTTAAGAAACCCTGATCTGGGGAGTATGTTTATGTTACTCTTTGAAGAATTATCTTTTTTTCCCTATGACCAAGAGATAAGCTCCTTTCTGGAAAAGGTGGGATCTGACTGGTTCACCCTGTGGTTTTGTGCTGAGCTGTTCAAACTTCTCTCCTTAGGGCCAGCCTTGCAGTCCAAGTTGCAGCACAAGGCACTGCAATGCCGGGGGAATTGGAGTCTGAGTCAAATCTATATTTGGCTTTCTTAGCTCTGGAAGTCAATTCCCTGCTAATACACTTGCTAAGTCCCATTCAGATTGTTGGGAGTTTTGTGCACCCATCAGCTGCAGAATAGACCACTTAGAATTGAACAGAAGCTAGAGCTGGCCAAGGTCAACCAAGGGAAAGGAAAAGGTGCAAGTTAGGAACATAGGAATTACCAGACTGGATCAGAACTGTGGCCCATCTCACCCAGTGTCCTGTCTCTGAAAGTGCCCAGTACCAGTTGCTTCAGAGAAAGATGCAAGAAACCTTGCAGTAGACAGTTAGGGGATAGCTCCAAGATAAAGTCTCCTTCTCATTCCCATTAGTTAGCGGTTAAAGTACGCCCTGAAGCAGGCATGTTTATGTCCCTTCTAGAAAATGTTTGTTTCTTTTAAACATTGACTTTATTATAACTGAGTATTCTTGTCAGTCATATAAATACCTAATCCTGCTAAGGTCTTGATCCCAATGATTTCCTGTGGCAATGAATTCCACAGGCTAACTATGTCAAAATATTTCCTTTGGGCAGTGTCAAATTTGCTGCCATTCATTTATTTGAAGATCTCTGTTCTTATATTCTAAGGAAGGGTGAACAGCAACGCTTAATCTGCCTTCCCTGTAGTAAATCTATAACTCCCTTGGTTCCATATAATGGTGAAAGGTGTATGTACCTATTGAATCAATTATCTTCAGTAAATAAACCAGCATGTTTAACTATCTTGGACACATTCCATTCCAAGTACACTGCACAGAGTGAGGGTCATCATGTGATGCTGCTGATATGATTAAATAACCAGGGTTGCCACTTGCCATTATAAACACGGAGAAATGAAGATAATAAACACTGAGGTTGTGACTGTGAAAACCACATGTTATGTTTTCAAATGATCATGCTACCTTGAACTCAGAATAAATATTTATAGATATGCTGACATCATGATAAGAGAGGAAAGTTCCTCTCTGGCCTCATTCTTAGTTCAGTCTCTGCCTAGCCATAACCTGCAGCTAGTTTGTTTGAAATTAAAGTGTATTTTTTTTTGGACAACATCAATATTGAGGAAATCGGGAAGACCAGAGCCCAGTGCCTGAGAACTGAACCAACAAGGCATACTGCAGATCAGAAAGAGTGACTCTGCACACACGCAGTTCTCCAGGAGGTGAGCAGGACTGGCAAACATGGCACTAGCCCAGTGCTTAATTTGTGCCAGGGCTCAGCTTTGGCAAACCCTGGCACAGACACCTCTAGGTTTGGCAGTTCATAGTCCCAGCATCTGTAAGTTCGCTGCATCAGTTATGAATGTAAAAAAATTGCTTGAGCCTCAGCATCTAATTGCTTGAGCCCGGGCACCTCTTTCTTTACAAATTAAGCACTGCACGAGCTTCCTGTGCATTGGGATTGTACATTTCAATTTGCTTAAAACCAAGTGCAGGAGGCTCCCTACTGATTGTTTCTCATTAAAGAGGAGGAAATATTTATATTTATTTTTAAGCACAACAGATGCAGTGAAAGAGGATGACACAGCCTAACTGTCAGAGTGGCCAAGTAATTTCAGCTCTCTATGCCTGGGTTTACCCATATGTAATGGGGCTGTAATTCTTGGCTAACTTGCAGAGGGCATTGTGAAGTTTAATTAAAAACCACCTTTGTAGAGCCTTAGCTCAAAGGCACCATTGCTTACTTATCTATGAGGCCAAATTCATTCATATCCATAAACTGCATTTTGATCATCTGAAGGGAGACATTATAGATTGGCAAAGTACTCTAAGGTTTTCCCGACACTAGAGATTTCAGCCGTTGGTGACACAGCCACTGGAATAGGTGCACTGATGCAAATCCTTCACTCTTGTAACTGGGATAAGTGGCAGGGTGAAAAGTGCAGTTCATTTTGGCTTTGCTTGTCTACTGGGCTGGGGCAGTTTCACTGATGGCTATAAATGGGGATATCTCGAGTGTAGACAAGGCCTGTGTTTTACAGTGATTAGGAGTAAGAGATAAGCATTACAAATAAAGCCTAAACTTCTCTTTTAGATACGTGAAGGGTTGGGGAGCAGGAGGAAAGGGTCAAAGGAAAAACACAGACTCAGGGATTCTGTCTGAAACAACCCCTCTGTGGGTTGCCTCAGGCCTGGTCTACACTACGCATTTAAACCGATTTTAGCAGCGTTAAACCGATTTAACGCTCCACCCATCCACATTACGAGGCCCTATATATCGATATAAAAGGCTCTTTAAACCGGTTTCTGTACTCCTTCCTGACGAGAGGAGTAGCGCTGAAATCGGTATTTACCATATCGGATTAGGGTTAGTGTGGCCGCAAATCGACGGTATTGGCCTCCGGGCGTATCCCACAGTGCACCATTGTGACCGCTCTGGACAGCAATCTGAACTCGGATGCAGTGGCCAGGTAGACAGGAAAGCCCGTGAACTTTTGAATTTCATTCCTGTTTGCCCAGCGTGGAGCTCTGATCAGCACGGGTGGCGATGCAGTCCCAAATCCAAAAAGAGCTCCAGCATGGACCGTACGGGAGATACTGGATCTGATCGCTGTATGGGAGACAAATCTGTTTCTATCAGAGCTCGTTACAGAAGACGAAATGCCAAAGCATTTGAAAAAAAATCTCCAGGCTATGATACAGAGTCCACAGCACAGTGCTGCGTGACAAGCGTAACGGAAAGCCAAAGAATCAAATGGATGCTCATGGAGGGAGGGAGGGGGTACTGAGGACTCCAGCTATCCACAGTCCCAGCAGTCTCCGAAAAGTATTTGCATTCTTGGCTGAGCTCCCAATGCCTGTAGGGTCAAACACATTGTCCGGGTGGTTCAGGGTATAGCTCGTCAATATTTACTCCCCCTCCCCCCCGTGAAAGAAAAGGGAAAAAAAATCATTTTTCTTGACTTTTTCATGTCACCCTATGTCTACTGCATGCTGCTGGTAGACACGGTGCTGGCGGCAATGAACAGCAGCATCCTCTCTCCTCCCCTTCCCCGGTGGCAGACGGTACAGTAGGACTGATACGTCATCCTTGTCATCATCCCCGTGAGTGCTCCTGGCTGGCCTCAGGTGAGGTCGGCCGGGGCGCCTGGTAAAAATAGGAATGACTCCTGTCATTCCCAGTAGATGGTACAGAATGGCTGGTAACCGTCTTCATCATAGCAACTGGGGGCTGAGCTCCATCAGCCCCCCCCTTTCATGTGTAAAGAAAGATTCTGTACTGCCTGGACTATCATAGCAGCGGATGCTGGGCTCCTCTCCCCACGCACCGTTTAATGTCCTGCCTGGACTATCATAGCAGCTGGAGGCTGCCTCCCCTCATTTTAATCTCACTAACAAGTCAGTGTTTCTTATTCCTGCATTCTTTATTACTTCATCACACAAATGGGAGACACTGCAACGGTAGCCCAGGAGGGTTGGGGGAGCAGGGAAGCAACGGGTGGGGTTGTTGCAGGGGCACCCCCTAGAATGGCATGTAGCTCATCATTCATTTCTGCGGGATCTGACACGGAGCGGCTGTGCTCTCTGGTTCTCTGGATACACTGGTTCTCTAGTACACTTGCCCCATATTCTAGGCAGGACTGACTCTATTTTTAGATACCATAAAGGAGGGATTGACTCGGGGAGTCATTCCCATTTTTGTCTTTGCGCCCCCGGCCAACCTCAGCCAGGGGCACGCACCCATGACAGCAGCAGATGGTACAGAACCGACTGATAACCGTCATCTCATCGCCAATTTACAATGGCATGGCAGACGGTACAGAACAACTGATAACCGTCTCTGCTATCTTGCAAAGGCAAATGAATGCTGCTGTAAGCGCTGCAGTACCGCGTCTGTTAGCAACATCCAGTAGACATACGGTGACAGTAAAAAAAAGCTGAATGGGCTCCATGGTTGCCGTGCTATGGCGTCTGCCAGGGCAATCCAGGGAAAAAGGGCGTGAAAATGATTGTCTGCCGTTGCTTTCACGGAGGAAGGAATGAGTGACGACATTTACCCAGAATCACCGCGACACTGTTTTTGCACCATCATGCATTGGGTCTCAACCCAGAATTCCAATGGGCAGGGGAGACTGCGGGAACTATGGGATAGCTACGGGATAGCTACCCACAGTGCAGCAACACTCCAGAAATCGACGCTAGCCTCGGACCATGGACGCACACCACCGAATTAATGTGCTTAGTGTGGCCACGTGCACTCGACTTTATACAATCTGTTTTACAGAAACCAGTTTATGTAAAATGGAATAATCCCATAGTGTAGACATACCCTCGTGGCCACCAAAAGCGCTGTAATTGGCCTCCAGAGGTATTCGGAGGTATCCAGAATGCCTGTTCACACTTCTGCTCATCAGTTCGGCACTCTACTGCCCTGGCCTCAGGTGACCCGCCCTTTAAATGCCCCTGGGAATTTTAAAAAATCCCCTTCCTGTTTGCTCAGCCAGGTGTGGAGTGCAATCAGTGAATCTTTCCAGGTGACCATGCCTCCACGGTGCACCAACGAGCCCCAGCATGGAGCAATGGGAGTTGCTGGACCTCATCAGTGTTTGGGGTGAGGAAGCTGTGCAGTCACAGCTGCGCTCCAGCCAGTAGGAATTACGATACCTATGGCAGATATCAAGGGCCATGCTGGAAGGGGCCATGACCGGGATGTGGTGCAGTGCAGGTTAAAGTGAAGGAGCTGCGGAGTGCCTATTGCAAAGCCGCGAGGGAAACCGCCGCTCCAGCGCTGCCCCCATGACCTGACGTTTTTACAAGGATTGGACGCGATACTTGGGGGTGATCCCACTGCCAATCCGACGACCACGATGGACACTTCAGAGCGGGGGGGGGGAAAGGAGGAGGGGGAGGGGAGGGGGTAGGAAACCCAGACTGAGGGTACTGGGGTGGGGGAGACACCCCGGAGTCCCAGGAGGCATGCAGCCAGGAGCTCTTCTCAAGCAGGAGGAAGGTAGCCAGTCGCAGCAGCCAGTACTTGGTGAAGGACAAGCAGAGGAGCGGGTTACCGGTAAGCGGCTTTTTATTTTCAGGACGGAAATGTTTCGGGAGAGGAGGGGGGGTTAGGGCTGCATGCATGCATGCCTAGATGTGGAATAGCCCATTGATATGGTCTATCACGTCGCGGTAATCGGCCTCGTAATCTCTTCAAAAGTTTCAGCCACAGCGTGGGCAATGCGCTTGCGCAAGTTTATTGGGAGAGCCACTGTGGTCCTTGTCCAGTCAGGCTAATGCGTCCGCGCCACTGTGCCGCGAGGGGTGGGGGGACCATTGCTGCACACAGGCAAGCTGCATAAGGGGCCAGGGCGGAATCCGCATTGCTGTAGAAGACCCTCCCTCCTCTTTCCCAGGTGACCCGCAGCAGCGAAAATCTTCCAGGATTAACTCCTGTGGAAAATGTTGGGAGACTGTTCAGTGTAGATGCCCCCTGCAGCAGTTTGCTTTCCCCAACAGACAGAAACCCCTGCACATCCCTGAAGCAATCAGTCCCCTTACTCACCATTTCGTGGCTCCTGTAGGTTATGTGCGCTCTGTTTGGTATGGGAAAAGTATGCTAAAGTGTAGACTGTAAACTCCTTCACTGTGTGTGGAATAACTGTCTGGGTGAGATTATAAACAATGCTGCCTCTATTAACTGTTGCCATTTTTGCCTTTCGAAAAGTGTCCTTGACTACTCGACTGCCCGTATCTTCGACTGCTCAGAGGCTACAAAACCTCAGGAAGAAGCCACGAAAAAGCAAAGAGACGTGCTGAAAGCAGTTATGGATCATTCTGCCAGAGAGAGGAAAAAACTGCAGGACTGGAGGAAAAAACTGCAGGACTGGAGGGAAAGGGAAAGCAGGATCCGCCAGAGAAACGCAGCGGCTAAGAAGAAAAGCACAAAGCAGCTGATAAGCATCCTGGTGTGCCAAGTGGACTCTATCCAGTCACTCGTAGCCATGCACGCAGAGCACTACTGTGCCGCCCCCCCCCATCCCAAAGCTCTTTCCCTTGTGCCCCAATGTCAGCTCCAAACCCCTTCCCCAGCATCCAGGTTCTTACCACCACCAGCTGCCCCAACTCCTGTACGTTCACCAACCAGCCCTGAGAACTACAACCTTTACTCTCTGCACTCACCCCCATCACCATGCACTCTTTTCATCCTGAAGTGCGGCAGTCATTGCACAGCACTCCAGACAGGACATATTCAAACCTGTGACTGTACAGTTCACCACCCCACCCCCTGCCCTTTTAGGTTCCCAAAATGTTGTGTGTCTGTCAGTAAAGTTATTTTCTTTTCAATAAATGAATTCTTGGCTCTGAAAACAGTCTTTATTATTGCAGAAAGTGAAAGATACCATAGCCCAGGAAAGAAACAGGCACTGCAAATCATTTTAGGAAAAACAGATTCCTACTAACATTGCCACCACTGCACTTCACTCCCGTGCAAGGCACCAAACATTACTGTTGGTTTTCAGCCTCAAATTCCTCCCTCAAGGCATCCCTAATCCTTGTAGCCCTGTGCTGGGCCTCTCTAGTAGCCCTGCTCTCTGGCTGTGCAAATTCAGCCTCCAGGCATTGAACCTCGGAGGTCCATTCCTGACTGAATGTTTCACCCTTCCTTTCACGAATATTATGGAGAGTACAGCATGCGGATATAACCGCAGGGATGCTGCTTTCCGCCAAGTCTAGTTTCCCATACAGAGATCGCCAGTGCCCTTTTAAACAGCCAAAAGCACACTCCACAGTCATTCGGCACCGGCTCAGCCTGTAGTTGAACTGGTCCTTGCTCCTGTCAAGCTTCCCTGTATACGGTTTCATGAGCCAAGGCATTAACAGGTAAGCGTGGTCTCCAAGGATCACAATGAGCATTTTGACGTCCTCTACTGTGATCTTCCAGTCTGGGAAAAAAGTCCTGGCCTGCATCTTCCTGAACAGGCCACTGTTCCGAAAGATGCGTGCCTCATGCACCTTTCCAGGCCAGCCTGTGTTAATGTCAATGAAACATCCACGGTGATCCACAGGCGCCTGGAGAACCATAGAGAAATACCCTTCCGAGTAATGCACATGGATGCTAGGTGCGGTGGTGCTAGAATAGGAATATGCATCCCATCTATCGCCCCTCCACAGTTAAGGAAGCCCATTTGTGCAAAGCCATCCAGAATGTCCTGCACGTTCCCCAGAGTCACGGTTCTTCTTAGCAGGATGCGATTAATGGCCCTGCAAACTTGCATCAACACGATTCCAACGGTCGACTTTCCCACTCCAAACTGGTTCACGACCGATCGGTAGCTGTCTGGAGTTACCAGCTTCCAGATTGCAATAGCCACCCGCTTCTCCACCGGCAGGGCAGCTCTCAGTCTCATGTCCTTGCGCCGCCAGGGTGGGGGCGAGCTCCTCACACAGTCCCATGAAAGTGGCTTTTCTCATCCGAATGTTCTGCAGCCACTGCTTGTCATCCCAGACTTCCATGACGATGTGATCCCACCACTCAGTGCTTGTTTCCCGAGCCCAAAAGTGGCGTTCCACGGTGCTGACCATTTCCATGAATGCCACAAGCAATTTGGTGTCATACGTATCAGGCGACTTGATATCATCGTCGGACTCCTCACTGTCACTTTGGAGCTGAAGGAATAGCTCAACTGCCAAACATGATGTGCTGGGCGAGACTTATCAGCATATTTTGGATTTGGGACTGCATCGCCACCCGTGCTGATCAGACCTCGATGCTGGGCAAACAGGAAATGAAATTCAAAAGTTCGCAGGGCTTTTCCTGTCTACCTGGCCAGTGCATCCGAGTTCGGATTGCTGTCCAGAGCAGTCACAATGGTCACTGTGGGATACTGCCCGGAGGCCAATACTGTCGATTTGCGGCCACACTAACTCTAATCCGATATGTAATACCGATTTCAACGCTACTCCTCTCATCAGGGAGGAGTACAGAAACCGGTTTAAAGAGCTTTTTATAGCGATATAAAGGGCCTCGTTGTGTGGACGGGTACAGCGTTAAATCGGTTTAATGCTGCTAAAATCGGTTTAAACGTGTAGTGTAGACCAGGCCTAATATAATCACTACAGAGTTCTGGAGCCCCCTGTAGCCTTATGTTACAGCTGTGTGAAGACATACCACTTCAGAGCTTTCTCTTCTGTTCTCCTTACAGTAGGGGGCTCTTCTAACAGAGAGCCTTTTATTCTCCTGTAGAACAATCAGTGCTACATAGTTCACACGTGAGGAAGAGCTAGGAAATGCTGTCTATTCTCTGGGACAAGCCAAACACCAGTAAGGTGTGGCCAGGGCCGGTGCAACCATTTAGGCGAACTAGGCGGTTGCCTAGGGCGCCAAGATTTGGGGGCTCCAAAAAGCGGCACCCCCCCAAAATTTTTTAAATGGTTGCAGCGGCTGCTGCGTAGTCTGAGCTGCCGGCGGCAGCAGCTGGCTGCAGCCAGGCAGCTTAGGGCGCCCCCGGGGTCAGGAAGCCGCCGCCGCAACCCGGCAGCCCAGGGCACCCCCGGGGTCAGGGAGCCGCGAGACCTGCGCGCGGGGCGGCGAAATGTCCCGGCACCTAGGGCGCCAGAAACCGTAGCACTGGTCCTGGGTGCTCTGTGAGATAGCTGCCCATAATACACCACTCCCAACATCGCTGCAAATGCTGCAGATGTGGCCACACTGCAGCGCTTTCCCTACACAGCTGTATGAAGACAGCTGTAACTCCCAGCGCTGCACACCTGCAAGTGTAGCCATACCCTGAGTCACTTAACTGAGGTGGCCTGCCAATCACAGGGGGAGCTGAACAGTACTTAATACATTAGAAATACTCTGAGGTGCTTAGATAAGAAAGGAGATCACCTAATAAGAATGGCCTTTTGTTATGGGTTTCACTGTACGTGGCTGAAGGACAGAACCCAAGTAAAGTGGATGTGATTGCTGAGCCCAGGGAAAGTAATATTAATTTTCCCCATGTAGTGGTAGTCTAAGCAATAGAAGTAGCCATAGATGTGAGATGCTAAATGGCTAATCTGTACAGCTGGTTATACATTTTCTGTCAGGGTTTTTTTTTTAAATTAAAAATAGCTTCTTTTCTTAATTTTTTTTTTAGAAAAAATTCATTTCATTTGAAATTTTCCAATATTTGGGCAAACAAAAACTGAAATATGTTTAGGTTTTTGAAAGGGTTTCAGATTTTGTTGCTATTCATGAGAAATTAGAATATTCCTATCAACAATTAAAAAAAGAAAGAAAGAAACAAAATTATTTTTAAAAAACATGAGGAAAATACATAGTGATTTCTGGGTATTAGGATCCGATGGGGCACTTAGATAGAAAAATGGTGGGGGAGGAAGGGTCACCAGGTTCACTAGAGCTGTGCCATTAGGATTTTTTATGAACAGGTTAATGGAAAAATTACTGACATTTTGGTCAGTGTAAACTAAACTTGTCCATCCCAGAGGAGGTTGCAGAGTAACATCTGCTTTATGTGACATGTGTCAGGGAAGAATCTTAATACGATTTATAGGACAATGGATGAGGAGGTTAAAGGCCTGGATGCTATTCCTATCTCTGCCACTGACCTACACTGTGACCTTGGGAAAGTCACTCTGCCTTCTTGTGTGTCTTTTTCCTCCGGTATAAAATGGGAAAATGATACTTGGCTTTCTCTGTAAAGTGCTAAAAGATTGGTGGTGTGGCAAAAGCTGGAAGCTTTTGACCACAAAACAAAGCAGAAAATGCCATAAATCCCACATGCTCCAACTCCTTAAAAAGAGAGCTGGTGATATGGTTTGGTTGTCATTTAGCATCAGCATCAATGCTGCTATCCCCCTCTCCCCAACCCCTTGCCTTTTTTATTTTTATTTTAAAGAGGCAAACAATAATGGGGAAAACTTTATGATCATGGTGGTAGCAGAACCATCTCTGAACAGTGACAGTTTTAAATGTATCCATTATGACATCTAAATTAGTAGGGAGCCCGTCTGGATAAGACCAAAGCAAGGAATTCACACCCACTGGGAACTAGCTACAGGATGAGTCTTGGGGTGGTAAATTGGGATTAGGACTTTCTTTTAAAATTATTTTATGAAATGCAAAGCAAAGCTTTTATTTTTTCTCTTTCCTGTCTCAAGCATAGAATCATAGAAATGTAGGACTGGAAAGGAGCTTGAGACGTCTTCTAATCCAGTCCCTTGTACTCAAGAGGAGACTAAGAATTATCTAGACCATCCTTGACAGGTGTTTGTCTAACCTGATCTTAAAAATCTCCAATGATGGAGACTCCACAACCTCCCCAGGCAATTTATTTTGGTGCTTAACCATCCTGACAATTAGAAAGTTTTTCCTAATGTCCAACCTAGACCTCCCTTGCTTCAATTTAAGCCCATTGCTTCTTGTCCTTCAGATGTTAAAAAGAACATTTTTGCTCCCTCCTCCTTGTAACAACCTTTCATGTACTCAAAAACTGTTATGTCCCCACTCAATCTTCTCTTCTCCAGACTAAGCAAATCCAGTTTTTCCAATCTTCTCTCATAGGTCATGTTTTCTAGACCTTTAATCATTTTTGTTGCTCTTCTCTGGACTCTCTCCAATTTGTTCACATCTTTCCTGAAATGTGGCACCCAGAACTGGACACAATACTCCAGCTGAGGCCTTATCAGTGTGGAGTGGAGTGAAAGAACTGTTTCTCATGTCTTCCTTACAACACTCCTGCTAACACATCCCAGAATGATGTTTGCTTTTTTTGCGACTGTGTTACACTGTTGGCTCATATTTAGCTTGTGATCCACTGTGACCTTCAGATCCCTTTCCAGAGTACTGCTTCCTGGGCAGTCATTTCCCATTTTGTACATGTGCAACTGATTGTTCCTTCCTAAGTGGAGTTACTTTGCATTTGTCCTTATCGCATTTCATCCTATTTACTTCAGACTATTTCTCCAGTTTGTCCCGGTCATTTTGAATTTTAATCCTATCTCCTGATGTCCCTTCCAACCCTAATAATCTATGATTCTATGAACACACCTAGGAAGGAAGGAACCATCCCCATTTTTGCTGATGGGAAACTGAGGCCCAGAGAGACCAGGCAGTGCAACCCCTCCCAGCATGGTATCATCCGCAAACTTTATAAGTGTACTGCCTATGCCATTTTGTAAATCATTGGTGAAGATATTGAAGAGAACTGGACCAGGACCGATCCCTGTGACACCCCACTCGTTATCCCCTTTGATCTTAACTGTGAACCACTGATAACTACTTTCTGGGAACGGTTTTCCAACCAGTTATGCACCCACCTTACAGTAGCTCAATCTATGCTGTATTTCCCTAGTTTGTTTATGAGAGGGTCATGAGATACAATATCAAAAGCCTTATTAAAGTCAAGATATGCCACATCCACTGCTTCCACCCTATCCACAAGGCTGGTTACCCTGTCAAAGAAAAATATTAGGTTCGTTTGATATGGTTTGTTCTTGAAAAATCCATGCTTACTGTTACTTATTACCTTATGATCTTCTAGGTGTCTGCAAATTGATTGCTTAATTATTTGCTGTATTATCTTTCCAGGTACTGAAGTTAAGCTGACTGGTAATTCCCCAGATTGTCTTTGTTCCTCTTTTTGTAGATGGACACTATATTTGCCCTTTTCTAGTCCTCCAGATCTCTCCCGTCTTCCTTGACTTTTCAAAGATAATTGCTAATGGCTCATATATCTCCTCAGTCAGCTCCTTGAATATTCTAGGATGTATTTTATCAGGCCCTAGTGACTTGAAGACATCTAACTAGTCTTAAGTAATTTAGGCAAACTAGATGTCAGTAATTGAGATAAGTTAAAAATCAAAGACTAGAGCATTAAAACATTTTAATTATTTGTCTGAGGGGAAGGGTGGTGCCTTTTTGAATGATGAGTGTGAGGGATAATCCTTTGTGACTCTCCTCTTAGAACCAGTTGCCTAAGGCACTGAGAAAACAAATATGTACAGTGGCTGGATAAGGCCTTGGCTGAGAGCTGGGAATAAGAGCTCATGGAGTCTCAAAACAAAGGCATAATTCATGCCTTAGATGCACTCCTGCAACTGCATAAACATGGGAAGGGTGCACAGCTGTACTCTAGGGCAGAAGTGGATCCTGTGCTTGCAAAATTCCCTTGGGCTTCGGTTACTGTAAAAGTTGTGTGACTGCACTTGACTTAACTGGAGCTCTCATAGCTCAGTGATTTGCCACAATGGCTAACATAGCTCTGAGGTCCATCTACCATCAGAAATAATGAGGCTTCAGTCTTCTTGGAAGGATTTGACTCACTGGATGCCTCTGGGGAATAGATGGTGACATGGAATCTTTCACCTCTAGATCTCAATGTCCAGACTGTGTTTGTGGTGGCAAATGTTGGTCCTGTTTGACTGAAGTGAAATGAGCTGGACATTATTGTCTTTGTGCTCTGTGCTGCACAGTATACAAAAAGAGAGACTCCTTGGCCCTGAAGACCTTATATTCTTGAAGATTGATACATAAGAAATGGGACAGAAGAGGATCCCGCGAGGTATACATACATTTTCCAGGAGCCTTAGAGAAGAGCAGATTTTTAGGAAGGTGTTGATTAAAGGCAGTGGGTGCTAGGCAAAATTGGGATAGGAAAAAGCATGTTCTAAGTTTTAGTGGTCTTCTAGTACATAATAGCCCGGTGTCATGTCATGGAAGTGACAACATTTGGCATTTAATTTGGGCTGTTGTGAATAGTCTAAGCATAGATATCAAAGACTGATGGCAACTCAACTACTCCCTCACCTTTAGTGATGATATATCCAGGTCAGGGTTGAGCCACGTAGGCTGGGCACTGGCGGAAGCTTGTCCTGCTGTTGCCCATGTTATGCATGGTGCTGGTAGCGGACCCTTACTTGTGATGCAGGTAGCGAATGTCTCTGGACTATGTCTGGTTCTGCAGATCAGAATGAAGTGTTTCCAAAGTCATCAGTGTTAGGCTGCTCGTTATCATTCAGTAAAGGGATGCAAGCCTTTGCTTTTTAAGTTGCTAAAGCCCATAGTCATAAGCATAAATTAGCCTGCACTGTGTGTGGAGGGGAGGTGATGCATTTGGGATAACCAAATCAAAGCTTAGCATTATGTACCACATCGAGTGGATGTAGAACCAAGATGCTTGGGTTGGTCTTTCAGAGCTTCAGATGGAACAAGTCTCAGCTGACTGCTTCCCAGGAGTTGGTGAGAGACACGTCAGCACCAGTAAGGAAATGTCCCTTGTCCAATAAAACATGCCGTCTTTTTGTGTTTAATTTTACTGGAATTAGATGAAACACTGAACAGTAAAAGCACTGCCCTCGCCTATGGAACAGATCACTCTGGCCATGTTCCAGTAATTACATAAATGGCAGGAAGATGAAGTATTAACTTGTGGAACAGGGCAGAGTGCCAGGAGAGTTTGGCATGGAAGGTTCACCTAAACCTATGCCAGAGGCATAGATGGAGGCTATAAAGAAGCATATAAAAGGAAAGATTCTCTCCTCCTGTCGCGAATGGCCTGCAGTGCAAAGAGCAGAGAGAATTCTGACAATGAAGATGTTATTTTGTTATTTAAGATCAGAACACAGCAGGACCAAATCCACCTCTCACTGGCTCCAGCTCTACCACCGCCACTTCACTCTTCAGCGGCAATTGAGCGGCGGGTCCTTCCCTACGAGAGGGACTGAGGGACCCGCTGCCGAATTGCTGTCAAAGAGCCGGACGTGCCACCCTTTTCTGTTGGCTGCCCCAAGCACCTGCTTGCTGCGCTGGTGCCTGGAGCCGGCCTTGCTTCAAGCACAAGGCACACATATAATGGAGGAGAATTTGGCCTGAGATTTTCTGTGTTGATGCCATTGAAACCTCTAGCAACAGTAAATAGTTCATGGGCAGGGCAGCAGATTTGTTTAGAACATCCATGGATGTTCCACCGGAAGCTCTGTGCATGGAGGTGTACCCTGAGAAGGTATATAATTACTCTGCTGTGCAGTCCCAAGGAATAAACTGCCCTGAGTGACCAAGGAAAGAAAACGTGAAACTGGCAAAGAACATGTTGGGGCTAGCTGAACCACTGTCTAAGACGATTGGTGAAGGAAAAGAAACTGCAGCCAGAGCAAAGTCTGTCCCTATTTCATCAGGCCATAGCCTTGTCAGCTGATATTAGTTCCATGGCAAGACTTCCTTGTGCACTTTGGAGAAGTTTTGTTTAGTCACTGACACAGCATGAAAAGTTTGTTTGTGTCAAGGTTTTTCTCCCACTTTGAACTTTAGGGTACAAAAAGTGGGGACTTGCATGAACATTTTTAAGCTTAATTACTAGCTTAAATCTGGTATGCTGCCACCAGCCAGAATTTAGTGTCTGGCACACTTTCTGTTCCCCCAAAACCTTCCCTGGGGAACCCAGACCCAAACCCCTTGGGTCTTAAAACAAGGAGAAATTAATCATCCCCCTCCTTTTCCCCCCAGACTTTCCCCTCCCTGGGTTGCCTTGAGAGGCTTCACACCGATCCAAACTCCTTGGATCTTAAAACAAGGAGGAATTAACCATCCCCCCTCCTTTCCCCCCACCAATCCCTGGTGAGTTCAGACTCAATCCCTTGGATTTTAAAACAAGGAAAAATCAATCAGGTTCTTAAAAAGAAAGCTTTTAATTAAAGAAAGAAAAAGTAAAAATTATCTCTGTAAAATCAGGATGGAAAATGCTTTACAGGGTACTCAGATTCATATAGACTAGAGGGACCCCCAGCCTCCCCGCCTTAGATTCAAAGTTACAGCAAACAGAGGTAAAAATCCTTCCAGCAAAAAGACACATTTACAAGTTAAGAAAACAAACATAAGACTAATCCGCCTTGCCTGGCTATTACTTACAATTTTGAAACATGAAAGACAGATTCAGAAAGATTGGGAAAGCCTGGGTGTACGTCTGGTCCCTCTTAGCCCCAAGAGTGAACAACGAACAACACAAAAAGCACAAACAAAGACTTCCCTTCACCAAGATTTGAAAGTATCTTGTCCCTCTATTGGTCCTGTGGTCAGGTGTCAGCCAGGTTCACTGAGCTTCTTAACCCTTTACAGGTAAAAGAGACATTAACCCTTAACCATCTGCTTATGACACTTTGCATGGAGCTTTTGGGCTGCATTTAACTTTATGCCCAATACGGATGTCAGTAAGGCAAGAGTTAACCCTTAATGTGCCAAAACATGGTGCTCAAGATCACATGCCCTTATTTCACAAACAGCTTGTTCTTTCAGAAACACAAGTTCTCTACAGAACTGGGACATTAGTGTTGGATTCACGTGGGCCTCTGTTAGATCATGTGCTGTTCTGGAATTATTCTGGGTTAATTGAGGATGGCAGGAAGTCTTACATTCCGTTGTCTGTCTGGGTCTGAAATTTACTGTTAATTCATTTTTTAATATTAAATTTCTTTATTTCTAATAGCAAAATTTTGAAAGACTTTAAGAGGGGAAAAAAAGAAGTCCTTGAAATTCACCACCTGCTTGATTATTGGACCTTCCCCTTTGGTTTCAGAAATCTGCTTCCGTCTGCCATGCTGCACAGAGGCAATCTTTTCTTTAGATGCTACTATGCCATATGCCTTGCAGCAATGTAAAAGGAGGTAATGAATGCCTACCTGTGAAAACGGCCTACAGACTAATAGTTTGTAAAAGATTAAGCTTTGTGCTGGAGAAAGTCTGGAGCTGAGCAAAAAGAGACTTAAATATACAGTTTTGAAGTGTTTGTGCCAATTCTTAGCTCAAAGTGAACTGAAGCTTCGGAGTTAGAGAAACCACCCCAAAACACTGTTTGCTAGAGAATACGGAAGTCACACTGACGTTCTACACAAGATTTACATGTAAAGTTTTCCTCTGGGATGTATTAATCTGAATCACACTCCTCACAAGATTGTCAACAATGACTTAAAAATGAACTGGTGTTCGTAAGTGTACTTGTGGGTCAAAGGCTGCTTGACTAATTGCAGATTATGCAATTGCTTCCTCTTCTGGAACATATCAGAAGACAAAGACAGACTGCATTAGACTCAGAATGAGATCTGTGTTTAGTTCCACCCTCCCGTTTCCCATGGACAGAGGAACAGATCAGAACAAAACTTGAAAGGAGTCAGTGAAATATTTACATTAGGAGGGTGATAACAAAAGTAAGCCAAAAATAAGCTATTTTCAGTGGTCCTGCAGTGGAGGCAAATAAACTGAAAGTGACACTGTATGCTATTGTAATATTAAGTCATTTTCCAGGGCAGGATTACTTTGTCTGCAAAAATAAAATAAGGGTTGTAAATGGGAAAGAAATTCTGGATTTATTTACATGGCATGACATTAAATAAATCTGATTTTCCCTAAATGTAGTAGAAATTGTGTATTGACTCCTCATCTCTCACACAAAGGAGGACCCAAGCAATCTTAGTTTTGCAGATGTTGATCAGTTAGCAAGAACAAACAGGACAAATGTCCACTTTTGCCAGGACTTAAAGAAGGGACTGTCCTGGCCAAAAAGGGGTGTATGGTCATCCTAGTGAGACCACCCGAGGGCCAGATCTGGCAACCCTAAAGCAGGTAAAAAACTTTACTTTTAAAAGTCACTTTTAGTGACTTAATTGTTAGATTCCAGAAGGGTTGCAAGATCTTCCCGTGATTAAGGCAATCAAAATGTGGCCCCAAATATTTATAGGCTGGAGAGAAAGTAGTAACATTCATCCATACACTATTAACACTTTGTAAAGGAGACATTGCTTAGCAATGATGTAATTGAATTCTTATAGCTGCACAAGTCAGGTAACATTACTATACATGGAGAAGAAGTCAGAGTGGCAGTCCCAGAAATGGGAAAAGCGCCTTAAATAGCTGTTTAAAATAAATAAATTCTCTACATGAGGAATTAGCAAACCCCTCATTACTGAATAAGTAAAACAGAAATATTGAATGTGGCCATAAAGAGTGAAAATCTCTGTTTGGAGTTATGTAGAAATAAACACAAACCCTGGGTTTTAAGAACCATTGAATTATGGGGAAACTCAGATGAGAGCCTAGATTTATATCTGAACGTTGTGGCTCAGGTCCAGTTCGGGTTACAGGTATCAGACATGGCCTGAATCAGACATGGCCTCTCAAACTTAATTCAGTCACTTTCACTAGGATTTAACTTTACTATATTTTTATGGCAATAAGTGTCACATATGTCAAGTTACAGAGAGAAAAATTCTTATGGGCCCTTGTCAGGGGGTTCGGTGTCTGAGCCCAGCAATATCTCCCAGTGGTGAGAGTCCATGGCAGTGTTGCCCAGTGGCGAGAGTCTACAGCTGATAGTAGGGGAACCCAGGCCCTCCCTGCTCCACCGAGGGCTCTGTGACTGGTCGGTCAGATATGCAGCATGCCACCAGGGTCGCCTCCAAAGTTGCAACAAGGGTTGGCTTATGACCTCATGGTAGGCATTCTCATGGACAGCGATCTGGAGGCCCTTCTCCTTCACTCGTGGCCATCTGTTCCTGGTCTCCATGGGGGTCTTCTGCAGCTGTGCAGCAGGGTCTGGTCCAGGTGGTGTGGAGCACCAGCCGCCTTTCTACAGGAGCTACTGGCATAGGGCCTGCTCCTATGCTCTGTCCGCCCTGAGTGAGCTGGGCTGCTTCCTTATGAGCATGCCCAGCATGTGCGGCTGGGCAGGGCCTTCTTGGCTCAGAGCTGCTTGTTAACCTTTGGTTCTCCAGCGTGGGACTTGTACACCCTTTCACATACCCTCCCCCTAAGGCTAAGTCCCAAGAGTGGGTCCAGAAATTGGCATATCTGTATACCTTTACTGGGTGATGGAGTACCTGGAGGTCGTAGGGCTTCAGGGAAAGTTACCACCTCATGCTCTGGATATTGGTGTCCTTCATGGAGTTTAGCTAGTGGAAGGGAGTGTGGTCTGTGACGAGTAGGAAGGAGTTCCCTAGGAGATAATGGGAAAGTGTCTCTATGGCCCATTTCACAGCCAGAGCCTCTTTCTCAATTGTCGAGTAGTTCACCTCCCGAGGGAACAGCTTTCTACTCATGTAAAGGACTAGATGTTCCTCGCCTTGGAGGACTACTTCCAGTGCATCTGTTTGTAAAATGAATTGTTTCGTGAAGTCGGGATGTAAAAGAGCTGACCTCTGGATTAGCCGGCTCTTTAAGGTTCTGAAGGCCCTGTCACAGGCTGCTGTCTCCTGTACCTTCCTGGGATTGGTGCTTTTCACCAGGTCAGTGAGTAGGGCAACTGATGTGGCAAATTCAGGTACAAACCACCTGTAATAGCCGACCAAGCCTAGAAAGTGTCATACCTACTTTTTGGTTGATGTTACTGGACAACCTGCCTGTTTTTGGACCTTGTCCACTGAGGGGAGCAACTGATCCCACCCCACAGTATATCCGAGTCAGCTCTCGCTCTCCAATTTGTCAGTTTGCCATAAGCCCTGCCTTCTCCCAGCTACTAGCATTGGACCTACTGGCTGCTTCCGGGGCGTGTGCAATGCGGTGTCAGGAGAGGCAGGGAGCCTGCCTTAGCCCCGCTGCACCACTGACTGAGAGCCATCTGAGGTAAGCCAGTGCCCAAGCCCCTGCCCTAGCCCAGAGCCCCCCCTGAAACCCAGAGCCCCCTCCTGCACCCCAAGTACCTCATCCCTGGCCAAATCCCAGAGCCCACATCCCCAGCACAGAGCCCTCACCCCCTCCTGCACCCCAACCCCCTGCTCAGCCCAGAGCCCCCTTCCACATGCTGAACCTCCCATCCCTGACCCCAGCCCAGAGCCCTCCCCCCTCCTACACCCCAACCTCTTGCCTCAACCTGCAGCACCCTCTCACACTCCAAATCCCTTGGCCCCAGCCTGGAGCCCCCTCCTGCACCTCAACCCCCTGCCCCAGCTGTGAGCCTCCACAAACCCAGAGCCCCCTCCTGCACCCCAAACCCCTCATCCCTTGCCCCATCCCAGAGCCCTCACCCCCTCCTACACCCCTAGCCCCTGCCCTAGCCCAGTGAGGGCAGGGGAGAGTGAGCCACCGAGGGAGGGGGAATGTAGTGAGCAGGGCACAGGGGCTGGGGTAGGGGCGGGGCCATAGGGAAGGGTCAGGGCTAGGGTGTTCGGTTTTCTGTGATTAGACAGTTGGCAACCCTAATTGTAAATGATGGTCTTGAGAGCATTGATCTTCAGTAGATTGCAGAATACACGCATCTGGATGAAAAGCTGGACCCCTGGTTTGCCAGTATTTCACTAGGGGGTAGTGGTGTGTATGTAATACGCACTAGCCAGCTTCTTACAATAAAATATGGTTGAAATTCAAAATAGCAACCAGAATCAATTCCTGCTTTCCCCCATTTTTCTTGATCAGCTGTAATTACAATACTCCTGACTCTACATAGTCCCAAAAGATCCTTTGGTTTTAATGAAAGCATGCTTGCTATCCTGCCACCCTTATTAATTGCAGTAATTATTGCTGTGTCAGCCAGATGTTTTAAATAAGAATAAAACTCCAAACACCACCACAATAAAACTCAGATTAATTTACACAAGACTCAAGCTAAAGATAAAAAAGAATTAAATCTATTCAGTGTTGGTTTCTTGTCATATGGGAGCAATAGACGCATGGTTCCTTTTAAGGCTGTTTTTCATCATATTTATTTCCTTCATGCAATCAACTTAACCACACTAAGTGACTCTGCATAGTTCATTCATAAGCAGGGTAAGCTAGGTAGTGTTGCTGACTCATGCTTACCAGCTATTTTCTTAGTCCCTCCCTCCCAGGCTTCCACCCCACCCCCTTAAACTAGAACTGGTTGCCTACAATATTAACAGCTGTCTTGGAGCTGGGAGCAGTATACGGTCAAGACGCATGGTGTGTTCTGCTTCTCTAGAATTACAGGTACTGACACACAGCCTTTTTCTTTCTCATCAGCTTCATTTCCTGAGGTAAGAGGACTGTAGATGAATAAAAGAAGCTTTATTAGCCAGGCATAAGTAGCACATTGCTTTCTAGAATGGCACAATGGAATGCTGTTAGAAAGAAGGTGTCAGCTTAGTGAACCACGTAACTGGATTATTCCTCATTTGTGTCTATGGAATGCTTTGTTTTAGAATCACAAGAATAAGACTGACGAGGGTCAGATAATATCTTTTGTTGGAACAACTTCTGTTGCTGAGACACAAGCTTTTGAGCTTACCCAGAGAAAAAATGCAAACAGAAGGATTCTATTAAAACTTTAGAAGGATGCAGTAAAGTTTAAACTGCACTCAACTGTTGAAAGTTTCAGTATTTTAAAAAAATGAATGAAATCAAATGACATTACAAATAGCTGCCTGTCAAATTAACAGAGAGAAAAAGAAATCAACAACTGATGGAAACTGCTGTGTTGGTGACAAGCTTGTGCGGCTCCTGTTACACCTGAATCTCACAGAAACACCTGTAGGCTGCTACATTATTTACAGCTGCACTGCCCTTCTTTTAAAATTTCTCCATGTGTTGCACTGGCCTAATTTTATGGTCCTTACTTAAGTAAGACTCCCGCTGCTAACTCTAGGAGCTTTGCTTGCTCAGGGCAGCAGAACTTGGCTCTCACTACTGAAGTTACTCCAACTCCAGTGTATTGCTTAACAGATCACTGCTTTCTCTCTCTCTTCTTTGGATTTTTAATTAATTTCATTTGTGCAGCCTGGAAACGCTGGGGTTCACATTGGCTTGCTTTACATGAGTGATACCTTTTAAGTCCAATGGGAGTATGTGTGTAAGGAGAGCAGGATTTGGCCCTAGATGGATAAGTTAGTCACTGCTCCTAGCCAGAACAGTTATGTAACATTACCTAAGCAGGGAGACACATTGGTGTCAATGAGGAGATGGATTCTGGTGCACAGTAATAATAGAACAGAAAGCACTTCCAGACAGGGGTGGGAGGTGGGTTGCAGGGAGAGGAACATTTAGGAGGAATCCTAAATTAGAAGCCAATACTATGAACGGAATCATTGCGCTGGCTGAGTTTGAATACTGGGTATTCTGTTTTACATAAAGGAAAACAACTAGTTTCTTTTATTTGATCAGCTTCTTCCCCCATTGCACTTGCACGGCAAGTTCAGTATAAACCCTGGGAAAACTCCCACACACCTTATGCACTTGTACAATGCATAAATTGAAGGTGAGTAGGATTTGACCTGCTATCTGGATTTCAATGGAGGGAATGAGAGCGATCCAAAGATTTTTGTATTTGGCTCTGATGGCATGAGAGAGTTTTTCCTTCTTGTGTCTTCAGCAGTTTCTATTCTATATTTAATGTATTGAGCTATATCCTGCTTTCCATTTAAGCAAATGAATGTAACACATTTGCAAAGGTGTTACTGGTGCAGAACTTGGCCCATTGGTGTTAGCTTTCTTCTTATAAAACAGGTAATTACTATAAACATTCAGGTGACAGATCTAAAGCAAGGAGGGAATATTTTTTATTCAGTAGAGCTGTGCTAGGATAACTATTAACAACCACAATGGAAAATAAGTTTGTGTATTACTCTACGCAATAAGGAAATGGTATCCAGAGGTATCAATCATCAACTTTAGCTAGATGCACAGCAATGAAATTGGCATAAAGAGGTAAACTTGGTTTTTATTTGATCTGTTTTAGTGGTAGTTTTGTCTAATCTGGGGTTGGATCTAAGACCTCCCCACAGTGTAGCCAGTGTTACTACTCTTGCCAATAACTCTGGGTATAATTCCCACAAATGTCTCCTTCCTCTTACATATCAAAAGCCATAGATGGGGGAATTGACTTATCACAGGTAGTCCACAGCTCCTGGGCTTCTGCTGTTAATGTAGAGGTGGATATAGCAGAGCAGAACAGCTAGAGGCCAAGGCAACCTGCTACTGAGGGAGGCAAAACTACACAGCTGGTTCTGGCTCATCCTGCCCCACCTATGTCCCCTAAAAGAAGCACTTTAGCAGCAGTCTTGGCAGCAGCATGATATTATCTTATGCTGTGCAGCCAGTGGCTGGTTCACGGTCCATTGCCTATCTGCAGAGAGTGTGCAGCCATTTTACCAGCAGTGTTTCTGCAGACTGTTGGAGAAATACACACTGCTGTCTTTTAGGGACTTTGTATTCCTCCTCTTCCCCTGCTTAATCTAAACAAGTCATTCTAGTCAGAAGGTGCATGGTTTGCTCTGCTGGGAAACATAACATGGACCTCTATGTTGTGTGGAACAGCCATGGAGCCAGAGCTACTGCCACTCTTCAAGCAAGCACTAACCATGTAAGCTGCATTATAACTTTTGCTGCCTGAGAGAATATCCTGCTGTGTAGAAGGGCAGTTCCAACTCCCTGGTCTCACACAGCCACCCCATCTGCTTAGAGCTGAACTCCTGCAATTGTATCTGGGGAGGCAGGAGAGAGGTGGCTGCATAGTAGGAAGTTAGCCATGTGCCTGTTTCTGATTAGTTCTGGCACTTGGTTGGAATGCCTTATCCTTCAGCAGCAGGTAACAGTCATTGTGAGTAGGAGGGTAACATGTCTGCATATAGTGCAGTGCTTTTTGTCAAGGCTACAACATGAGACATAGCCTAAAAGGTGCCTGGACAGACATGAAAAGGAAGGACTAAGGTGAGCTATCGAGAGGGCGTGATTTACAGGCAGAGTGGGAGGGAAGATGTGTCCAATTAGACAGAAAGTCTCCATAGTTAGATTCCAAGGAAAGTTATCGTTAATTTAGCTTAGAAATTCACCATGCCACAGTCTGTGTTGGTGCTGCTTCTGGGCATACTAGGATCTGAGCAACACCAGTTGTCCAGCAATAGTTAAAGTTATGACAGCATTTTTGTGTGACCGTGCCCTATTTATAGAGGACTTATTAAAAACAGGCCCTGGGCTTATAAAAGTCTGAGGACTTTACACCTGTTATGTTCCATGGTTTCTATAGTTAGAGCCTCTTGTTTTTTGCAAATGTAAAATAACACAAAATTAAGTTGAAAACCTAAATATGAAAGGAAAAACTTGCCTTGCAGCAGTGGCTACTGTGGTTCCTGTCCTGCAGGAGTAGGTCTGGTTTCCCACTCTGGGCATTGCAACCTGGTGGCATGTTGCACAGCAAGATGTCCCACCCATAAGTGCTGGAACTGGTGGGGTTAGGGATGCTGCTGCACCCCCTGATTTGAACTAGTAATAGCAACACTCATACATGGTTTCTGCCTTCCGACCCCCTCCCCTCCGCAAATTGTTCCAGCACCACCTGCCATGTGGGATGGGAGCAGTAGGAGCCACCAGTGTGGGGTGAATGTGTGGCAGGCTCACTCTGCAATCCCCTCCCCCGCAAAGGGCTCCCACCTCTCCGGGGAGGACTCAACACTCCCTCTACCCCCAGCAAATACAAAATAAAAAGAACCCCTCCCCCCCTCCCCCCACAAAAGTATAAAAAATACAGAAGAATTTCACAAGCTCAAACTGCGCCTTTTCACAAGATCATCTGGTTCACCATTAGATGCTTCATGCTTAACACTTACACGCATTTAGTAGGTAGTGATCAAATGTTACTTAATGTCACAATAAATCATCTAGTTTCTTTCACCCGTAGATTAATAACAATTAAAGGCCAATAGATATCACTAGAGTTTTGATGCAGAAATATAGATACCTATGTGTGCTAATTCCTAATGACCAAGTAAGCATGGACTCTTTTTAGTATCGTTCATTTCCGGGTGATGGAATGCTATCAAAAGAAATGGTACAAAGCAAAGGGTAGCCAGGACTTGATTCCTTCTAGAAGATACATGATGCTTTTGTTTGCTCAGATGGGAGATGTTACTGGCTAAAACTACATGTTTGCCTAGTTTTCCCTTGCATGAAAACATTTGCTATTTTGTGAGCGCCACCCACCAGTGTTAGCTTCTTCAAAAAGTTAGTGAAATGCCTACTTTTTGCCTTTACCAGTGCAATGGCAAGAAGCAAGACAGCTTTGGGTCTGTCTACCTATTGTATCTAAAAACTGGTTTTTGACACCCAGAAGTAAGATACTAACTTCCCTTCATCTTTCAGGCAACGTGGCAGAAATTCCACTCATGGTGAACATCTGCACAAGAGACTTATGCACAACTAAATGGTACATAGGCCTGTACTTGGTCTGCTCAGGGGTGAATATGACCTTTTGGAATATGACCAATCTCGCCCAAGCGGCACATTTCAGAGCAAATTATCCAACACAGTAAATGTGAGAAGACCAACATGTAATGGGATCTCCTGCCAGAGAAAGGCAGTAGGTAAAAGAGTAAATATACAATTCATTTATGGCAAAAGGATATATTGTATAGTGCAGGAGTATGCAGCTCTGTAAACTAAATCAAAAAGACTGGATTACTGTTAACTAGACTTTTGTTTTAACTTCAAGGTAAAATTTGTGTGGCGTCTCAATCAGTCTACTGAAACTTAGAGATCTGCGCATAAGTAGTGAAGCAAGACTTCACTAAATAACTGTTGCATTAATTTTAGATGACATTTGTTGGTGAGAGGATTAATGTGCAAACAGATGACATGCCAAGCGGGTACGGGAATGTGACCAGCACACTACCAAATGATCTTTTTACACTCAATGAAGAGACGAGAATTCCCCACTGAGCCAGGTCATTCCATTCAATGGATTCTGATAGGTTTTCAAAATTTGTGAAGGTGTTAATTTAATATTTTCATTTTCTGGAGGCTAGCTAGATTTCTATTGAGAACATTTTTTTCTAGTCCTAGTAACCACGGTGAATTTGTAATCCTTTCTGGTCTCAGTGGATTAGCAGCACTGAAAGTACAGATGACTAATACAAATTCATTCAAACAAATTTGCAATTATTTATTTAGGTGGGAAAGTCACTGCAGCCTCAAGATAGCCACACCTAACTCACTGCTATCTTGCACTTGGTGTACATGCCTAGTCACTGTGCTGCTCAATTAAAATTGACAAGAGTGACAGGACAGGAGAGGGTTTACCAACCAGCCTCACTTCTATTCTCCTACTCAGTCACTAGGAGATTGGATGATAGGTTTGTTGTTCATCACTGGATGGCTTAACAGGCTCTGATTCAGAACTCTGCATATGCATGGAATCTCAGTCTGTTAAGGACCTATGTCAGATTAACAGATGGACATAAATAGTTTCCACTCCATGAATGTGACAGTAACACCTGTCATTGGAAGAGGACAAGGATATTGCTTTTAAAAGAACTTGTTAATGACGGCACCCAATGGTTTAGTGCTTTAGCAGTTCAAATTACTCAGAAACCTTTAGCAATGTGATGGGGCATTTTCGAAAATGATGCCAACAGCTTTTAAAGTCTTCAAGCAGAAGTTAAGACTCAGTGCTGCATGAATGTGCAAATTTCTCTTAAAATGTCACAAGAACCTTATTGAAGAAACATTTTGTGTTAGCACAGCAGCTTGGAAAATTACCAAATGGCCCTTGAAGTCACTGTCACAGGAACTTAGCCCATGATGTATAGTGCTGATAGGAGAAGGGAAGGTTTTGCTATGACTCACCTGCAACATTCCCTGTTGTTTGGGTCCTTGGCCTGTCTTGAGTAGAGGCTGGCACTTGTGTCATGTGGACCAAAAATGTCCATGAAGGACTAAGACAAAGACATCTTTTGTTTTATGGCATGATTAGGATTTGACTTTAGGTTTCCAATAAAAAATGTACACCTATACTTTATGGGAGCTGAAATTTAACTCCATGTATGTAAAATGAGGATAATATTTTAGATCAGCTGCTACAGAGGGCTATGAAGAGGAGAGAGTATTTGTTATTAAAAAAGATAGTTAATGGTTGCTGCTTTTTTTTTTTTTTTTTGTCATTACAGGTAGATTTCTGGTCCTGAATCCTTTCAGATGTGAAGATGTATCGAGTGTTGAACAAACTCCCAAACAAAAGTGATTCCAAACCACTTCCCATTGTTGTTATAGGTAAATAATATTTTGGCAATGCAATCAGTGTTCTCCAGTGCTGTAGTCTTCCTAAAACAGACTATATTTGACATCCTCCTGCATTGTTCCAAAGGTTGTAATTAAATCTAGAAATGTTCTGGGAATTATCTCCCCTCAGCTTCCGCTACAGTCATGAAAGGATAATTTTACTTAAGAAAATAAGAATCTAGAAGGTTATAATTCTGTTTTAAAATAGCCATAAATTATCTGACCTTTAGGATATTCAGTTGAACCTGTTTTGTTTCGTGGGTGTTTCAGGGAGATTTGAAATTATTGTATCGTGCCTTTTACCAGGCAAGGAGTCAACTAGCTTTTAATTTTGTGAAGTTAGTATTTTTTTGAGTGTATGTGTTTAAGGCCTGATCCAAAGCTACTGAAGTCTCTGAGACTCTTTACATGGAGTTAGATGGGCTTTGGTTCAGATTTACAGAGTGGAAAAATATGTGAAGTAGTTTAATTTTTAAAACAGCTGTTTGTAGTGATGCAAAAGTTATGCTCCTCTTTGCAGTTTTAGAAAGCCACTTATTTGATGTTTGAGTGAATCAGAAACAGGCGCTTCTTGTTTTCAAATGCCCTCTTGAGTTAGACATGCTCACTCTTCATATCAGTTGTGTCAGTGATGTTATCAGCAATGACAGATCAGAGGCTTCTCTGGCATAAAGGAGTCATTCCCTTTTCACTCAAGCTTGTGCTTAGGTGCCTTGCTAAATTCAGATATGAGCCCCATTGACTCCCAGGAAGTCAATGTGCTTAAATGCTTTGCTAGTGCTGGGCTTGTTCCGTGCCCACCATCTAAACCAGGGTGAAATTCACCCCAGTGGAGTGAGCCCATACAAGGTTTATGCACCACAGAAGTGTCACTTAATCCTTTTTATAGTAGTTTTGTGAGGTGGACACTTGTCCTAGAGGGCTGAATCCTGAGAGGCATTTTTAGACAGACCATTGAGAAGCTTGTTTTTCTTGGGATGGGATTGGTAAATTCTAAAGGGTCCAATTCCAAAAGAAGATTAAGTTAAAGACCACTCTGAGTGTTGCCGGTGTAGAAATTTCCCCACCTCCCTCCTGCACAGGAGAAAGGAGGCTCTGGTTTTCTGAACAGCTCCCCAGGAACATTGCCAGCTGGAAATTGCTGGAGAGTACTCCAGGGGTTGGCTATACTGGTTCTGTGACAGCTGAGAGCTCCCTTGTGCCAGGGCAATCAGCTGATCAGATCCAGCACAAAGGCAGGAGTGTATCTGGCCTACTTTATGGGACTTAGAAATTCATATTTATAATCGCAGCTTTGTCCATAACTCCCCCTCACGTAGCCAGATGTTTAAATTCTGCTCAGGAACTCTGACATAACTTGCTCTTCTGCTGTTGGGGTTAAGGATGACTTGTATCCTGGTTCTGTTTCAAGTTAATTATTGGGTTTTTATTTCCATCAGTGTTACACTTGGCTTTTTCTCTAATCTAACTGAGAACAGTGTTAGGAATAGAACTGAGAAGTGGCCTTTGCTCCCAGCAGTTCATTGCTCCCAGAGCAGGGATTATGTCAACAGTCTATGAAAGTGCACACAGAACGTTACAAGCTGCTGTGTCACCCTGACTGTTTTTAATAACACTGCATTATGTAATGGTGGTTACTAAAGAGCAACAAAGCTTTAAGCTGTAGAGGCTGATAGCTAGTTATTTAGACACTGTAAAATATTAAACCTATTGGGAAAACAGCCATGTGAAAACTTTCCATGCACTACTCCACCAGACACTGACATAGAGTGTATAAATAAGCTTTTGAAGCCAGCTGTTGGGTGGTCGGTAGGAAAGTTTTAGCCATCCAGCTATTTGTTCAAAGTGTCATATTTTGAGGGATGATGGGGGTAGGGGTGGGAGGGCTTTTTGCCCAGGCTCCAGCTCACTGCTTGCTTCCAGTGACTAGAAGGAGAGAACAAAGGCGGGAGAGAACTAAACCCATAGGGCTAATTGGAGACCTAGTGTAATCAATAGAGCTTCATTTAAATCAGTCAGTCAACAGGTTAGAGAGCGTCCAAATTTAAGGTGGGAAATTTGGCCAGTTTCTTTGAATTATTCAGAACAGGGTCTTCTGCCAAATCTGTCACCAGTATCCAAGTAATTAGAGAATTGGCCTATGAGGCATTGTGTGCCGTGTCACACAGTGGTAATTGGGATGAGTCTAGGTCTAAATTCCTTGGCCCTACCAGGTAATCTCCAGAAAATACCCTGAAATGAGCAGTAAAGATCCTACATCTCTTTTCAGTAACCTACTTGTTTCAGAATGACTATAGACAGTGGCATTGAGCAGTAGACCCCAAGGACTTGAACCTGATGTATGGCAGCACCATTTCAGCTCTCGGAAATTAGCTATGCCATGTGAATGCACATCATGGCAGTGTCTGATTTTCCTTCAAGATTATGAAGTGATGCAAGATGCATTTAGGCAGGAAAGAATGAAGCCTTAACTCTTCTGGGGTTTGAGTCCAAACCCCCCTTCCATCCATACACAAATCACTCTGACGCAGGTCAGCAAGAATTTAGGATGTAGGTATTAGGACCCTGCTAGGGGGTGGGTCAGAGCCTCAGTCCTGCTGTGGGTTGGGTCCTGTCACTTTGCAGTGTGGAGTCAGATCAAGCTGTAGACCTGAGTCAGAAGGTTTGTGTAGTGCAGTATGGACACCTTAGCACAGCTGTGAGATCTGAGTCCAACAATTGTAAACCCAGGTTTACAATTCAGTGTGGGTGCTCAAACACAGGCTTGGAAACACCGAGGCCACAAGTGTGGGTCCCGCAGCTTTCGGTGTAGTGTGTAGATGTACCCTCAAAGTCTAAGAGCAGGCTTAATTCCTAAACAGGAGCATCATCCTTTGAAAAATGCAGCTCTCTTCCAACCCTGCTATTGTGGCCATGTTTGACAAAGCACTATTAGATATCAGAGGGGTAGCCATGTTAGTCTGGATCTGTAAAAAGCAACAAAGAGTCCTGTGGCACCTTATAGACTAACAGATGTATTAGAGCACAAGCTTTTGTGGTGAATACCCACTTTGTCAGACGCTTATTAGTGTCAGTAGCGCTAAGAGGTCCCAATTGGGATCAGGGCTCCAGGGTGCTAGGCTTTGTAAGAAAGAGCCCCTGCCCTGAACAGTTTACAGTACACCTAGATATGACGGACAAAAAGGGAAAGAGAGAAGTGAAGTGATTTGCCCAAGGCCATGCAGCAGGACCGTGGTTGACCTCAGACTAGAACCCAGTTCTCCCTGGGTCGAAGTCTATCCATTGGACCATACTGCATATCTGATGAGATGCTTTACAAAGGACTAGTGTTCCAACCACAGTGATGCAATATTATTTTAATTGTCTTTTTTGTTCAGGGAATGGTCCTTCAGGAATTTGCCTTTCCTATCTGCTGTCTGGTTATATCCCTTACATCAAAAGGGGCTCTGCTCATCCTCATCCTATCCTACAGAGGAAACTAGAGGAAACACCAGAAGTCCCCATTATAGACCAGGTTTGTATCAATGAATTTGCCTTTTAACAGGAAGAAGTAGATGGAACGCATCACCACCATCATATGCCCAGAGCATGCTGGCAACAGAAGCCTTGTGCATGGGTTGATTTTGTTTCCCAAATCATCACAGTAGATAGGGCCAGCACAAGGGCTGTGCACTCCTCAAATCTTCCAGACAGGGCTTATGTGACATGTAGGCCTTGACTAAGTGAAGTTCAGATCTTCTGAGCACCTAGTGATATTACATTACTGTTGAATTTTGAAGTGATCTCATGTGTTATGTATATGATGCAGGCTCTAAGTATCTGCCCTGTCTTTTAGGATCTGGAGTACCTGTCTGAAGGTTTGGAGGGACGATCCCAGAGCCCTGTGGCTCTTCTTTTTGATACTCTGCTGCGTCCAGATACAGACTTCGGTGGAACTGCAGAATCTGTCCTCACTTGGTGGCACGAGACCAACAGAGCCATTCCCCATCTGATCCTTGGCAGAAACCCTCCTGGGGGTGCCTGGCATGTATGTAGACATGAATGCTTAGGCTTATGAAATGTGTACTACAGAATAGTCAGTATCCTGATTAAAGATGTAAAGGGCTGAAGAAGCTAATCAGCCAGATAAGCAGGATCCAGCAGAGCTCTGCTTTTACACCCACCAAAAAGTGAGCTAGTTTGAATGTGCAGGAGAGATTTACCCTCCCAGCCCACTACTGCCGTTTGTTCCATACAAACATCTGGATCCACTGAGGTCCCTTGGCTACACTAAAGTGTGATTTACTGGAACTTAACAGAAGTGTTCCTGTTCCATTTGTGCTTAATTCCTTTCATTTTTCAGTTGCTTAACTCCTTCGCTGTTTGTTCTTCCAGTTAATTGAGGGATCTATGATCACTCTGAGCCAAGGAGAATGGATGGGGCTTCCAGACCTTCAGTTCAAAGACTGGATGAGGAAAAAGAGAAGGTGAGGAGACTGAGGTGACATTACTTTTCCCAAAAATCCTTTGGCTATTTGGAAATATCTGGCATGAAGTCCAGCTGGCTACCTATTATGGCCAGTTTCAGTGAGTGGAAGAAATCTCGCCCCCGCCCCCAAACATCTGTTTGGTACTCACTCTGAATTTACAGCACCAGCACTAATTACATGGACCACAGAGAAGTTAGTTCTGAATGTGCACTGGGGTAACAGAATGTGGCCAGCAATTAACTTAAAAAATTGAATTAATATGTGTGGAAACCATAATTTTTGGATAGTGTAGCCCATTGATATATTTGTATTGTTCCATATTTACAAGTATTCTAATCAGACAGAGATACAGTGGGGACAGAATATACAGTGTAATCATTCAGATGGTAGATTGCAAATACTTAGGCTACTTTTGCTTTTGTTAGGTCTATAGCATTTACGTTCTAAGTCTAGAAAAGCCCACCAGAAAAAAATAATAAAATGGAAGTGATAGGGAGGCTAGTAAAGGATAAATATGTTGCTAAAGTTTTTGTGGGGTTGTCATACCAGACAATATTGTCTCTTCCATTTTTTTTCCTGATAGTCAGTGAGCCTGACTGTTCAGACTTGTGTATTAGGAGTGATTCCACTGAAATCAATTGAATTACTCTGTTGTAAAACTAGGGAGAAGAGAATGCAGGCCCAGTTTCTCCATTAGTGCCAGGGTAGATAGCCCTTCAATACATGCAGCAAAGGAGGGAGAAGCCTCTGAATTTCACTGTTCAACCATCATTTATAATATCCTGTTACAGGGGCCTCAGGAATAACAGAGCCACAGCAGAAGACATTGCTCAATATTACCAACATTATGTGGCAAAGAAAGGGCTGCAGCAGAATTTTATCTGTGGGACTGTTGTGACATCTGTGAAGAAAGTGAGCCCAGATGTAAACTTCAGCTATGCACAGCAGGATCCTGAGGGGAACAGTCACTCCTTCTGGGTTTTCCCTGAGAAAGATGACCAGATTGCTAGTGGGAATCTCTTCCAGGTGGATGGATTCATAAAAAACACTAATGGTTGTCAGCAACCCTTCTCCATCTATGCAGAGAATGTGGTTTTAGCCACAGGAACCTATGACAGTCCATCCAAGCTTGGAGTTAATGGAGAGGACCTTCCTTTTGTCCATCACAAACTCTCTGCCCTTGAAGAAGCAGTGAAGAACAAGAGGGTTGGCATGACATCAGATCCAGTCTTGATTGTAGGTGCTGGGCTGACAGCTGCTGATGCAATTCTCTTTGCTCACCATTGCAACATCCCAGTGATCCATGCCTTTCGCAGAAGGGTCAACGATCCAGGTCTCATCTTCAATCAGCTCCCCAAAATGATGTATCCAGAGTACCACAAAGTCCACCAGATGATGAAAGAACAGTCAGTTGCTTGTCCCGGGCCCTATGAATGTTATGTCAGCCTTCCTGAACATCATGTCCTGTCCTTTACAGAGGACAAGAAGTGTATCTTCCAGGATAAGAGTGGTCACCAGAAAGTCTTTAACATTTCTATGGCTTTTGTTCTCATTGGCTCAAACCCCAACCTCTCCTTCCTACCAAATAATGGCATTGACTTGGCAATTGACAACGAGCAGCCAGTCAACTCCAAGAGGAACCCCATCAACGTTGACCCATTTACCTACGAATGTGTTCAGGAGAAAGGGCTTTATGCTGTGGGACCATTAGCTGGGGACAACTTTGTGCGTTTTGTGCAGGGAGGGGTTCTGGCTGTTGCCAGCTCTTTGTTAAAGAAAGCAAACAAAAATCCTCCTTAACAAACAAACTGCCCTAAGCCGAAAGGGTTCAAACAGGTGATTCCTATTTTCTTTGAGAAGTAAGGCATTTGACATGTACACTTTCCTCTGCGGTGCTCTCCAGGACAGTCCAGAGTCACCAAACTCTCAGTGGGTTCATTTGGGAAGGATAAGTCAGCAAGTACATGGTTTGGGATTTAGATCTCCGTGTTGCCAACATTTCTACCTTGTTAAAAGGTTGAATTTAAGTGCAACCAAGGGAAGCAGCCCCATCCTGGTGGAGCTTTGCACTAAGGGAATGGGGAACTTGCACCCTAGTTTGGAATGGTTGGGGACAAAGCAGAAATCACTTCACTATATAAATGTCTTGCAGCTGGTTCAAAAGAGTTTTCATCCTTAACTGTTTTCCTGGTGGCCATATTGGCAAGTCTTGTGTTTAGTTAGTCTTTTTTGAATGTTACTGGACAAATACTGGTAACGCTACACAACACAAAGTTGTTGCTGTTTCATGTGCTTATGTGGCACAGCTCTGTGGTGTTCTTGCTATGCAAAAGTCCATTAAAAGCTGTGCTTCAAGTGTTCTATGGACCTAAACCAAAGTTCTGCAATTAGAAATTGTCCTAAAAGCATTGCCTAGAGGGCCGCTGTAACAGTTATCTTCTCCTGCAAGGAACACCACCACCATGTTCTGTATGTCATATCCTTGGATGCAGCACACTTGTGTATCTGTCTTAGGAAGACTCCTTTTCAAATAATGGTACAAACTTTCTCATGTTGAGTGCACAATCTTTAAAGAGCTAGAAGGCAGAAGGATAAAGACTGTAACAATGTTACATTCTTAGAGACCTCTTTATACCTTGGTTTTGGCATCCCTAAAGAGGCATTATCATTGGTTTGTGAGAACTGATTAATACTTTGCCTATGTATGATCCTGTGAATTCATCCTGCTCAATGGAATTGACTGTTTTACCATGAAGCTTTACATTACATATTGTAGTACGAATTCCCAGTATAGGATGATATTTCAGAAAACTTGTTCTGTAAATCAGAACTGGCATTCCACAAATTGTTCTTGAAAGAAGAAATTGCACAGTTGCTTTTAGTTATTAAATTGATTTATTTGATTTTAGTTTTTTTTATTTGAATTTTTCATAATGTAGAAGAGAGCCTAGATTAATACAGGAAGAACATGTTCACTCTAGATTTCTGAATAACTGTGTAACAAGATCTACCTGCATTTGAACAATCGCCCTGATCCTGCAAGGCCCCTGTATATGGACTTCAATGGGAGTTCCACATGCAGAGAGTTTATAGGGTCAGGGCCAATTGTGTTCTCCATATAAGGCCTGACTCTGCTCTGCTTAGTGGGGCAAAACTTCCAGTGAACACAGCAAGATGTGCAGAATGAGTCCCAAAGAGGCCACTTTACTGTATATGAAAGTTGATGTGCGTAATCCTTTCACATGTCTGCTTACCTGGAATAGTCTGCTGCTTCACTAAGTGCACACAATGCCAGCAAGTCTCTCAGAAAAGTTACGCACACAGAGAAAGTGTGTGTTTGTAACTGCCTGGCCCCAGAAGTTTTTAAGCAAGGTCGGTTTAAGGAACACACACATTGCTGCTGTCTCTTAGCAGGGTTGTACAGCCCTCTGGAAACAAACTATTTTTGTTTTTTCTAAGTTAGCTGTGTTAATTCTGTATGTGTAACATGTTTAAATAAAATAATTGCAAACTTACTCAAGTGAGTTCACTTATTTGAGCTGTAGCTGAATCACTGATCCAGTGGGCATGACACATACGTCAGGAGTTATGGGAACTATTCATCACAAGGATTACTGTTAGAGTCCAGGAACTTACTAAAGAAGATTTACAAACTACAAATTATCAAAAGGGAAGCACTGCTCTTGGTGGTTTGACTTCGAGTCTCCCTTAGTCAAATAAGATGAAAAGCAACAAACAGAGAAGGTATTGATAATTTTCATGAGGTTATAAAGCACCCTGAAAAGAAAGCAAGCTCAATCTTGCCCCTGTCTTTTTTTTTTTTTTTTTTTTTTTTTCCTCCATAGATCCAGTGCTCAGCTCAGTAAGTCAGCTGTGTACAAAGGAGTTTTGCAGGAGTCTAGCAGACATGGAATCCCTTGCCAGCTTGAAGAGCTGCTCAGTGACCACTACTAGTCCCTTCTTGGCTTTGCCAGGGCATGTATTGATTCACTGGTCTTGTCTCACTCTACCCAGTTTGCCCTACAGCAGACCTCTGTGGCTGGGGTGAAGGGAGTCCCCACAGAGCACAGCATGTGGGCTTCACACACCTTGCTCCCAACCACATACGGATGACCTGCACTTTTGCTGCTACTTTCAGGGCCTTCTTCAAATCAACTTCCTCAAATGGATGGCGAGTGGGGTGTGGTGGTGGGGGGGTGTGTGTCTCATTCTCCACTTCATTGAAGTCTGTGGAAATGGACAGGGCTGCTGGAACAGTTTGTGTAGTAGGGGTGCCGAGAGAACATATGCATGGCCATACGGGGTCATACCAAAGGTCCATCCAGCCCAGTATCCTGTCTGCCAACAGTGGCCTATGCCAGGTGCCCCAGAGGGAGTGAACCTGATAGGTAATGATCAAATGAGCTCTCTCCTGCCATCCATCTCCAACCTCTGACAAACAAGAGGCTAGGGATACCATTCCTTATCCATTCTGGCTAATAGCTATTAATTGATTTAACCTCCAGGAATGTATCTAGGTCTCTTTTAAACCTTGTTATAATCCTAGCCTTCACAACCTCCTCAGGCAAGGAGTTCCACAGGTTGACTGTGCTCTGTGCCATTTGAACCAAACTGCAAACCCTGTATAGGATGAAAACCACTTCAAGCCAGAGGGTGCAACAGCACCCCTAGATCCAGCACCTATGGAAATAGGATGCACAGAAACTCAGACGATCAGGGGTTAACAGTGTACACCTATCTTCCACAAAGCTATAGTACAAGTAAACAACACTATATCCAAATTAATATGTATGGGACAGAAGGCTCAGGGGTTCTGATGCATCACAAGGCCAAACCCCCATTGGTCCCCAGGGATCTGTGGCGGGCCAAGGTCATCAGTGTATGGCCCCCTGGAGACCCTGAGAGCATAGCTCTGATGAGATTAGTTGCACAGCATATTTCCTACGCCCTACTATGGTTTCTTCTGGGATCCTCCTTAAAAGCTATTCTTACCATGCAGGGTACTCTGGGGGGTAGTAATACAGCCCTAGTCTATGCTTCCTTTTCTGGGCAGTTTCTGTGGGTCTTGGCCAAGGGAGTGATCAGTATCTCTTCTGCCCAGCCACTGCTCCCCCATCCCTTGCTCGTCACCCTGCACAGATCAGTAGAGAGGCCTCTGCAGCCTCTAGACAACAGAGGCCAGAGTCACAGAGCACCACTGTGCTGGGGGGGAAGGTCTGTGCACACTCCCATACTGGCTTTTGGAGCCTTTGGATAATTTGACTGTCCTGTCATTGGTTACTGGCTTCACTTGAATTTCATTGTGACCTCTGTGCAGACAGTGCTGTAAGTTTCCAGTGTCATACTATATCTGTGGTCCAGTTGACAGTGTATCTAGATAAAAAAAGATCAAGACCCTTGGCAGAATGCACCTTTCTTAAAATAGATGTTTTGGCCAAGCCTGGCATTCCTGCATCAGCAGGAAACAGAGTAGTGTCTAAGAACCAGTGGGCCATCTAAAAAAATTGGACTCCATGGGCAAAGAGGCTGGGAATAATAGATATTTATAGGAGTGACACTAGCTGAAACACTGCAGCTATTCATGTAATTAAATCCAAGCTCGTGGAGTAGTGCTCATACAGTACATTCCAGCCACAGAGGCCATGTCACTAGGATCTAGTTTAGCATCTACATGTCAGCTTCTCAGGATCAGAGTAAAAGCTACCCCTTTCCAAGTGAGGGGACTGGTTTAAAAAATATTAGCTGGCATGCTTTTCCCAGTGGGAATCGGTGTATTGCATGCTGTGGGGGCGGAGGATGAGATAGGGAAGGAGGTTAAGTAACAGGTGCTTAGGAAATTTCCTGTGTCCCACCCTGCTACGATACTGAGGAAATAGTCCCCTATACAAGATAATTTACTGCCCCATGAGCAACAAATTCCCAAGGGCAGGAGTACATTGTGTAAATCAAAGACAATTCTCTCCCATTTCTTTCTATGCAACAAAGAAGACCATTGTAAAATACGCTTTTACATTAGTCATTGGAATCAGAGGACACGCACCATTGCTGTGTGAGGGTGGTAGTCACCTTTTGTAACTCTGACCTGTGTCATCTGACCGGGGCCAGGAAACAAAACTTAGTCTTTTAGCAGTAGAGAAACATTGTTTCATCAGAGTTTGCGATTTGGCAAAATCAGAATGTTTTGCAGACAGTCCAAGGGCCCCAGGAATGGTTTCTTGCCAGTTTGCCTGCCCAGCTCCACGACAGTCAGCCTGCTAACCCAGGGAGCCCAGGCTTCCGGAGTCCATGACCCTGTGGTTCCATTCCTTGCTGGAGGATTTGGAAGTTTGTGGAGTTTGCTCCTAATCAGAACAAAACAAAATGTCAAAGTATTCTCCACCACAAAACCTCTCTAGTAAATACTGTACAGAAGCTTCAAGGCCAAAATTAAACTACATGAGAGGGTTCTCCAGCTACCTAACTCTGCAGACCATTTTGCAAGAGATGTTTTTAAGTGTCCATTTCCCTTTCAACACTCAAAACTTGGGTCTCACCCTTCATTATGCTCTGCAATAACGGGCTCCTGCAGGCCTGTCCAACTACCACCAAATTGCAGTGCAGTGGCGTTCGGTAAGTTTCTCACATTCATTATCTTGATTAAAGAAAGAGATGCCTATGGAAGATCCCAGATGCCCTAACACCTTGATACAATAAAATCCCAGCAACCTTAAAATGATCCTTTTAACAGGAACTGAGTCAACCCTCTCCAAAGACTCTGACTCATGCAGTGTGCCTGGAACTGCATCTCATGCTGGTTATTTTGGACCAAGATCTCCTTATCCTTATTCCTTATCCTCTAGCTCTCTTTAGAGCCAGAGTGGCCATTTCAATTACCCTAACAAAGTAAGATACAAAAAAAGGACAAAATCTCTCTTACTTTTCTCTTACTCTTAGGCCTAAAAGGTTATTCTACACATTTTTAGCTTAAAAGTGTCAAGAATGCCACATCTGGTCCTTACTTCGGTGGAGGACCTACTAGGTGTTGCAGCATATTTATTGTGGGTGTTCACTCCTTGAGGAGTGTCATCTTTAACAAAAGACATCCTGTTTTTAAAGTTTTCCTTGGCTTTCTGAGCTTAAATAGGTGTTTGAAAAACAGTTTTGAAACTGGCTGACTAAGAATACCTCCCCCTGCACAATGGCTTAACATTCACTCTCTTGGCTCTTGTCCCATCTACCTTGAGATACATTATGGTATCTGCAGAACTAATACAATCATGGCGACCAGTATTTCCATAGTCTTTAAAAGCAGACACCCTCTCTTATTTAAAGTGGCTCTAGAACATCAACCTGCTTGTTACTGGAGGAAATATTACTTACTTGGACCCAACCACAGAATCACTTTTATATGTTATTTTTTAACTGGGGCCAGATACGATAGGAGACTTCCATTTAAGCTATATGGCCATCGATGCAGAAGGTGGCCCATAGCATAGCATACATGGAGGGCATGCTAATATCCTGATGTAAGCGACCCCCAACTGGATTATATAAAAGGCTCTCAAAAGGGAAGGTTAGCAGGAGAACATGATGAGAGTGACCCACTCTTGTATTGTGGTGTGGGTCACTCACACAATACAAGAAATAAGAGCTTTCTAGGAGTTAAGCTGCCTCCCTGGTTTGTTCTGAACCCACATCTACATGGTTCCATTCATTTCAGGAAATTGTTGTTCTGATTTACAGACACTCCACAATGAGTTGCAAAGGATTCATAACATTAAACGGCCTCAGCAGCACGGTGCACATGCAAAGGGAGCGTGGACAATGCTCTGCAATCAACAGCGGCCTGTCAGCCATGAAGTTACACATCACCACAAGATGAAGGTATCAGTTATTTAAAATGTTTACCCAGGTAGGTGAATTGCTACATCTTGTCCAGCTGGAAATGTATTGTCAATAAAAAATAAAAAGAGGGTAGAGTTACTAAGCAGTAACCGCCTCTACATAAGCAGATCAACTGATACTGTATGAAAGCTAGCATGCTTCTATCAGATCAGTTGCGTGACTATGAATCCTTAGATCAATTTAAAAATAATCCCACTTAATGTACAGCATAGTCTTGATTCCCACGTCATTGGAGCACTCAGTGTAATTCAATTTACTTCAGTGGAGCTACACAGATGTAAAAACCAGGGTAACACCACTAAAGTTTGAAGTGGTCCACTGATTTGGCACCAGTGTGACAGAGCAGAGAACAAGCCCCATACCTGTTTCATTAGAGGAACCCTGCCCAGGTGAGAGTGAGTGGAACTCAACAGAACATGGCAGTGCTTTGTGCCGTTCTGGTGACAAGTCTGCTGTAAACCTGGCTTCAGGCAATTAAGCCAGATTTATGGCTATTTTACATCACCTGTGCAGTGCAAAGCAACCAGAAACTACCAGTAAGTGTAGTCCCTTATTTAAGACACAAAGCTTTCTCTGTGTGGCCTGTTACTCTAGCAAACACTTCCTGCAATGGACAATATCATGAGTCTTTTCCTCATAGTTATTCTGGGCCCTGGAAGGAGACAATTTACTTGAAAGTCCAACTCCATCATCCCTTGGGCATCAGAAAATCCCTGTTTTGCTCCCAAAGGAATGCATGCTGTTTTTTTAGAGTGTCTTGATTCCAAGCAGGAAAAGTCATTTTTTTTACTAGTGCTAGAGCCCTCAGGAAAAGGGATTCATTAGCAGCTCAGGTGATAATTTACCAGATGCTTGTTTTACTTACGCCATTGTAAATCTGGACTCATTTCACTAGAGTCAATGAAAATAATTCAGGTTTACACAGGGGCTAGTTCATAACCTGATCCTTGGAACCTTGCTCAATAAAGTGCAGGGTGAACATGAGCTGGGCCTAGAAAAGACAGTTCCAAAAAACATCACTGAAAGGGGCTACAGAAGTGCAAAATGTTACATTGTTAATGTGAGGCTTGTGCCCTTAAAATGGATGCATTTGCAAATTTCTGTCATAATTAAGGAGGCCCACTGAACATTTTGCCTTGAAGGATATATGTTTTAGCCAGTGAGCAAACACAGGGACAGCAATATTAAATAATCCCTTTAATGGGAATAAACGAAAAATGAAATTGAAAGTTGGCAAGCTTGGGAGAATTGTTCTCTCACATGAGGCTACGGAACAGCTAAAGTTTCTGCAAGATCATTTGCAATGTCTTGGCATTATCACACCAGTTGTTCTATATTACCTTAATTCTAAATCAAATGGAAGTCTCAAAGGAACAGATAGTTTTTAGAGTTGTTAATGTGCCCACGTCTTTCAGCTAGGAAAGCTATTGACAGTTTATAAACAACTCCTTAGTGTTGCCACTGGGTAATAGAAATCCCTAATCAGCCATTGTGCAAATAGTTTAAGCTCAACCAAAAAAAATTAAATGAAAGTCCAAGTCCTAATACCCACGCTATGCATCTAAAACAAAGGCAACCATCAAAACATCCTTTCCAACAGCAGAGCACAGAATAATTTCCAAAGTTTATGGAACATGTAAACAGGAGGTTCAGTTCAGAGAGAAAATTCTGGAGTCTTATTTTTAACTCTGGATTAAATTCGCCTTGCTCTTACATGAGTACATCTCCCATTGATTTCAGTGGGCAAGCCCAGGACTAAGGCTTAAGTCCTGCACCCACCGATGTCAGTGGGAGTGTTACTATTAATGTCAGTGGATGCAGAATCAAGCCTTACAAGAGACAGAAATTTGGCCCCTGGCCCTGTCAGTGCCTCTCTGCTGAAATGAAGGACTCTGATGTACTACACCAGAGGTGGGCAAATTACAGCCCGGGGGCCACATCTGGCTCGCCAGATGTTTTATTCGTGCCCCTAAGTTCCTGCCAGGGAATGGGGTCCTAGGCTTGGCCTGCTCCGGCGGCCCAGCTGGGGAGTGGGGTCAGGGGCTTGCCCCACTCTGGGTGACTCCCAGAAGCAACGGCATGTCCCTCCTTTGGCTCCTACATGTAGGGGTAGCCAGGGGGCGCCGCAAACTGTCCCCGCAGCTCCCATTGGCTGGGAACTGCAACCAATGGGAGCTGCAGGGGCAGCGCCAGCAGACAAGGCAGTGCGCAGAGCTGCCTGGCCATGTAGGAGCTGCAGGGGTGACTGCTGCTGCTTCTGGGAGTTGCTAGAGGTAAGTGCTGCCCGGAGTCTGCACACCTGACCCCCTCCTGCGCTCCGAACCTCTTGGTCCCATCCAGGAGCACCCTCCCGCACTCTGTACTCATTTCTGGCTCCATCACAAAGCCCTCACCCCAATGCCTAATTCTGTGAGCATTTAAGGCCCGCCATACAATTTCCATATCCAGAAGTGGTCCTCAGGCCCAAAAGTTTGCCCATCCCTGTCCTACACTGTTCAGTGAGGACTGTAGTGTTTGCAAGTGCCTTACAGGATTGAGCTGTTGAACTATATCCATGCAGTATGGTTCAGGTTTCAATTAAGAAAATCCTGTAATCTGTCATTAAGATGATTAAATCTCAGATGTGTACAGGATTTTAACTGTATAGTGAACAAGAAACCCATAATCACCAAAAAGCAAAAGCATATGTTCCCAGGTCCTGTGCTGCAGCCCATCTCCCGAGCCAGCTTTGTGTCTCCCAAATTTGGGGCACAGTTAAGGTCTGCCTGGTCCCCAGTGTAAGAGAAGCTCCTGAGACTGCTCTGCTCTATGGCCCAAAGCCCCCTATGGAGCACACTGCATCTCAGAGCTTTGACTCCATGTTGAGAGCTGTGTGAATGACTGGTATAGCACTCCTTTGTCAGCTTTAGACCAGCTGGGGTGGCTTCCTGTATGCTGAGGAACTATCTGTAGCTTTTACATCAGCTGGAGTATAATGGGGGAAAGCCATGAAGGAGAATCAGAGTCATAACATTTCCTGATAGTAATGGAACTGGAGAGACTGAATCCACAGTATTCTGTGTAAAGGATATTTGTGGCAAGATAGAGCATCGCAAGCCCAACTTTTAAAATCAACAGTCCCAGGTTAGCCACCCAGGGTCCCTGTACAATATATGGGGAGAGACAGGCCAAAGGATGGGACTCACAAAAGCCAGCATGCTGAGTGGGAAGCTGCTCTGCCCCTCAGAGGGTCTTAAGGTATTTCTCACAACTCAGGATTCAGAGCTGTGAACCCTCTCTTGGAGTCAGGCACCTAAGCCAGGTGAGCCCTTACTCTCAAGAAGCAGTAATGCTCCTGCCCCCCACCCCTGCACTTTTATACCCAACAGTTGGAGCACTTAGCCAGGACACAAGTTCAGATCCACACACAGTGTGATGTGACCAGGGCCTGGAACCCAGGTTTTCCACTGGACTACAGGATATTCAAGGGTGGGGCTGTCTTGGTCTCTCCTGTTTCATGGGTATAATTCAATGAATTCACTAGAAGTATTGTTTGTGGCAATGAGACAGGACTGTAAGTTGAAAATTGAGAAGCTGTCATAACAAGAAGTAGCCAAAGGACAAAGTAAAGAGGCAGGTAATTAACAGCAAAGACAGACACTTTGACAGAGACAGAGAAGCATGTGTGCTCCTTGGGCTAGGACTTTGGTATGAAGTGTGCTTATCATTCTTCCCTGACACAGGATGGAAGAAGTGCTGTGTGCAGAGAGTGTTAACGTTGTGCTATTGATTTGTTCCTGCTTTGGACAATGTGAGTTTTCCTGAACCCTTCATTGTCTTTTTTCCCTTTGTGAGGTAGTTCACCTTCCCTGGTTCTTACCTTCTCTCAGGAGGACTAACAGGCTGGTGTGAATCCCTTTTTAGGTGGAGTAATTTGAAAGCTCTTTCTCTTAACACTATGCCACTGCATAGGTTTGTTTATTTTATTATTCCAGTAAAGCATTTCAGCAATAGGAACATTAACAAAATAGTTAAAAATAGATCACCTAAAACACATCCCACCAGAGGCTGGCAGGGAAGGAGTTAACTCTCCCCCTCTGGGTAGATGGAGCATAGTTTGTCCTTCCACAGCTGTAGGGATTTGCAGAGTATCAGGGCTGGGCCAGCTGCAGAGAAGTAATTACTGTGCCCTGCAGGCTATAATAGGGAGGAGGAGATAGCTGCAGAGTGAAAAAGGTTCCTAAGGAAGAGAGTTAAACGGTAAAGGGGGTGGGTCTTCCTTTTAAAACCACCTTTACTTGGGTAGGGGGAAGGTCCTGTTGTATTTGTGACTGGGCCTGTGAGAAGCTGTGATCTACCTGAGGGTGTTACTCCATCTAGCACTGCTTTGACTAGCAGTCATGTGCTACAGCTAGGCTGCCAGGTGAGGTTCCAGGTTAAGCATCAGTGGAGGCAGTAGCAGGTGGTGCTCCCAGGCTAGGAATTTACATAAGGAATTTCACAGCTACTGCCCCCTACCTTAGACTGTGCTATTTTGTGCCTTATCTGCCCTTCTTTTCCTTTAGTGAGGGGATGATCCTGTAAGGTATCAAGTACCTTCTGCCCAACCATGGAAGAACATCATTTGCTTATATTGCCTATTTTAAACATGGCCTTGGGAGAGATTCAAAATGGCTCTGATTTAAAGCAGGGGCAGGGCAAGTGTGCATTGTGTTAGCTGAGAGTATGTCTATGCAGCAAAGAAAAACCTGTAGCTAGCCTGTGCCAGCCTATGTGGGCTTGGGCTCCGGGACTGTGTTGACGTCTGTGCTGCGGTGGGAGCTGAGATCGTGGGACCTGTGAAGTGGGAGGGTCCTAGAACTCAAGCTTTAGCCTAGGCTCAGAAGTCTCCACTGTGGTGAAGTAGCTGGTGCCTGTGAGACCAAATCCACTGGCACAGGCCAGCTGTGGATTTTTCTTCCTTGTGTAGACATAGGGGCGAGCTCTGTCAATACAGCTCAGTGCTGATCTGTGGCAGGCCTGCTGTTCTCTGTGGCCCCTTGTGAGGATACTGTCCAGGAGTCAGGGTGTGTGTGTGCACGTGCGATAGTCACAAGGAGTGAGACTAGGATGAAGTTGCCCCTCTTGGTCCCATTCTATTCAGACCCCATCTGTGGAAAAGAGGCCTGGTGAAAAAGGAAAATAATCTTAGTGATTCCAAGAAAATGTTGGTGTAGAGCATAGGACAAGGGAGACTCCCTGCCCTCGAAGTGTGAGGTAGAAATGTTGCCAAGTCAAAGAAGAGTTGTGCCTTCGCAGAGATAGAAGAATGGAAAGTAAGTGGCAATTCCACTGTCTCCTTCCTGCTTGTTGCCAGCTGGCTCAGATGTATATGCAGGTGACTCCTGCCACTGGGAAGGGTACCTGGCTCTGCCTCAGTACTGGGACTGGGCAGGGTAGCTGGCTTTGCTGGTGCTGAATTTCAGGAAGGAAAGTGAGGGGCCCATTTGCGCTCAAACCCAGCTATAGCCACTCTTCTCCATAATTGCATATTAAGATAGAGGTGAAGTGAGTTCATGGTGCAGGGCTTTGTGGAGGTGGGCTGCCCCTGTAACAGGAGACCTTCATTCCCTCTTCAGCCCTGCAATCACCAGGGGTATGCACAGCTCAAGGCTCAGAGAGACAGGGCTGTATAGCCAGTTACTGTTCTAGGACTGTAGCCATTTTGCCCATAATACTTGCACTGTCAAGAGGGAAAGCTGAAAGCATTTAATTAAAATCTTCAGTATTATGGGATCTTATGTGTACCGTGCTACCAAACTCAGGGTCCATTTTGGTCAATTTCACAGTAAGGTTTTAAAAATGGTAAATGTCATGATTTCAGCTATTTAAATCTGAAATTTCATGGTGGTGTAACTTTAGGGGTCCTGACCCAAAAAGGAATTGGGGGTTTGCAAGGTTAGTGTGTACATGTGGGGGATTTGCAGAACTGCTACCCTTACTTCTGCGCTGCTACTACTGGTGGTGCTGCCTCCAGAGCTGGGCATCTGGACAGTGGTGGCTTTTGGCTGGGAGCCCAGCTCTGTGTTGGTGCTGGCTCTGCCTTCAGAAGTAAGGATGCCGTGGTATGGCATTGCTACCCTTACTTCTGCGCTGCTGCCTTCACAGCTGGGTGGCCAGAGACTGGTGGCTGCTGACTGAGTGCCCAGCTCTGTAGACATCACAGAAGTAAGGATGACGTGGTATGGTATTGCCACCCGTAGCTCTGTGCTGCTGCTGGTGGGGAGCTGCCTTCAGAGCTGGGCACCTGGCCAACAGCCATCACTCTCTGGTCTCCCAGCTCAGATGTCACTGCAGAAGTAAGGGTGGCAATACTGCAACCCCCCTAAAATAACCTTATGACTCCCCTCCCTGCAACTCCCTTTTGGGTCAGGACCCCCAATTTGAGAAATGCTGGTCTTCCCTGTGAAATCTGTATAGCATAGGGTGAATGCACATAAAAGACCTGTGGTAATCCCTCCTGTCCCAGATCTGGACTTTAGCGTCCAAGACCTGGGTGCTTACCTGAAACTCCCCCAAGCTCACTACCAGCTTGGATATTCTCGCTGCCACCAGGTCAGGAATTTATAGGGCCTGACCCCCTTTTCCTCTCTCTGGTGTCCCC
>NC_133787.1:9178728-9205516 GCF_003597395.2 Chelonoidis abingdonii | reverse complement strand
TACCCTTTCCAGGTAAAAGAAACTTAACCCTTACCTTACCTATCTACTTATGACAAGACCAGATTTCATGGTCTGTGTTTTTCATGGCCGAGAATTTGGTAGGGGCCTACCTATGTGTAAACCAAAAGTTAGGTCTTGAAGTGCTTCAATAGGCTAGGCACCTCCAAACAGATGGGAGCCCTAATTCTTTCTTCCTTCCAGCTTTGATGCAGAAGAGTTCCAAGGGGCATGGTAGGTGTTTGTCTGCTGTTATCTTAGATATTTAGCTTTGTCAGCTTCGAAAGATCCTGGCCTGGCCTATGCTCGCAGTTTTCTGAAACATCAACCACTGTCCCAGCTTCCCTGGGAACAGCACTAGTGGAGACTCCGGGCTAGCGTATTAAGTGTCATCAAACCTTGCTCTGACCTCAAGTAGCATCTTTGGCGCACAAGCACTGGCCGCCTCCTTTGGCACTGGATGCCCCAGCAGAGCTCTCTGAACCATAGGCCTCTCGCAGGCTCTGCTCCCTTCCATAAGCATGCCATATCCCTGCCCCACTGTGCTCCCCTTTTCCTGAGTAGTCACTGTGCAGGGGGCTGGGGAAGCAAAGTCCTCAGAAAACACTGGCTTTTGGTATCTGCTTTGCTAAATTCAGATGCTTTAAGTTGTGCACATAAAATGCATCTAAAGCAAACAGTTGTGACCCAACCTGAAAACTGCATTTGTTTTGGCCCTTTCTAGTCTCTCTCTTCCTTCCCTAGGTCTTCCCCCTAAAACACATGGATGCTGTAAAGCCCGCTGGAAGCAAGAGTCTGTTTTCCATTTCCTGACACAGGTAAGCCCTAAGACTAGCATCCAGCTAGCGTTCTTATCAGCGTAGCTTAAAATGTATGTTTTGTAACAAATGACCAAAATCTGCAACACCTGGAATTTTGCTGTATATCACTCCATAAGTGGACAGATGATTTCCCCCCCCCCCCAAACTATAAAACCTATTGTAAAGGTTTGGTGTGTGTTCAGTCAAACTACTTGTATAAGGAACACTAGAGGAAATGTATCTTTTTATGTGCAGCTCTAGGGACCATGCCTCACCCCCAGGGCGGCTCTAGGTATTTTGCCGTCCCAAGCATGGCAGGCAGGCTGCCTTCTGCGGTTTGCCTGCAGGAGGTCCCCGGTCCCGCGGATTCAGCGGCAGCCTGTGGGAGGTTCACCAAAGCTGTGGGAGCAGTGGCCCCTCCGCAGGCATGCCACCAAAGGCAACCTGCCTGCTGCCCTTGTGGCGACCGGCAGAGCGCCCCCCGTGGCTTGAGCAGGGACAGAACCTTCACACCCAACAGACTTCTACTTCCTGAGCTGAAGGAGCAGCTCCTTCTCTAGGTGAACAGCATGGAGGGAAAATCTCCCAGTGGGTTAGACAGCTATTTTCTTGACAGCAGGAGAAAGTTGGGGACTAGGATTTCTTGGTTCTCTTCCTGGCTCTGGAGGGAAGTGTGGCTTGTGGTTAGACAGGATAACCCAACTACATGTAATAGGCAAGGGCAGAGTCTTTAGTCTGCCATGTTAGAGATTTGGATTCTGTTCCCAGGTCTGCCAGAAGTGACTTTATGCAGCTTCTCAAGCAGCTTATTTGTGAAATGGGATGACTACTTGTCTCCCTGCTTTCTAAGATTGGAGAGCATGTGACTGCTCTCGAACAAGAGCTCTGACATGCCCAGAGATAAACAGTAGAGACTTGCACTCATATCCTGGATCTCGGCCCCTTGCACCTTTCCCTAGACCATAAGGCATTTTATGGGGGAGGGAGGAGGAGTGTGTCCCTGTCTTGAAAGAGGCATAAATGAAAACTGGCTTAAGGGGAAGAGGGACAATTCTACCTGTCTTATGGCAATAAGAGAATTGTAGGAGTGACTTTGCCTCTTCAGGGGAATGAGCACTTTAGGATAAGATCCACTTACTGACTTCTGTCTCTAGTGCCTTTCCCTTTTCCTTCCCTTCCACTTTAACATACTGCTAATGGATCTCTTTACATGGTGGTATTTGCCAGGCTTCAAAATACTGCACGGTGGGAGATGTGGAAGGACAAGTTTACACTCATGTCGTCATGCAGGGCATTGACTCAAGGGGGTACTTTTTTTGCAAATGAGGTATAGAACAGAGGTCTGTCGGTTGAGCCTGGTCTCTCTGATCCTCTTGGCGTGCACTCCGTCTATTACTCATTCTTTTATATACGATCCTGATTGTCTACATGCTGCTTTTTTCAGTGTTCCCAGGTTTTGCCTATACCTAAAGGTTAGGTAGTTATGTCGGGAGTGCGGAGGAAAAAAACCAAACCCTGGCCTGATATAGCGCTGCTGACCTAAACCCCAGCATAGATGCAGCTATGCTGATGGAAGAGTGCGTTTGTTGATGTAGCTAAGAGTATGTGCACACTGTGGACGCTGCTGGCATAGCTATGCCAGCATACTCCTGTAGTGTAGGTGCAGCCTACACCAATGGAGAGGGGTTTCCCATTGGTGTAGGAACAATACCTCCCCAATCAAATGTGTCTACATTGACAGAAGCATTTTTTTTCTGTCCCTCCCTGCCCCGCCCCTTTGTGCCCCTGACCAATATAACTCTGTTAACTTAAGTGTAGATCAGGCTTTATTTTTTCAGAGCAGTGGTGTTCCTACAACAATGGAACCCTTCTCCTCCTTTCTGTTGGCATAGGCTGTGCCTATGTGAAGGGGGTAAAGCTGGGCTAGCTATGCTGGTATAATCTCTGTACTATAGAGACTGCCTTAGATTTTCTTGAAATGTCACCTTGCCATGACTTTGGTTTTGTTTTTCTCCTTTATTGTGGTTTGGAAGGTGGGCTGAGAGATGGCTAACTATTGTGGTACCACCTGGGCAGAGTTAAATGTGCATGGAATTTTATAAATTAAGGTTCCTGTCCCAAAAAGGTTAAATGAGTCTGTGCTCCTGTAATTAGAAATACTCCATAAATATAGAGAATCAAGTCTTCAAAGATTAGATTGTAAGAAGAGGATGCAAATTGAGAATGTAGCCAATTAAAAATCCAAATCTCTTCTTTTGGCAAAGTGGTCTGGATGTCACCTGGTCAGAGAATTAGAACACATTTGGATAATCAAAAACATGCAGATTAAAATAATTTAGAATCTACTTGTTCCCAGGCTCCATTTCCCATGAGATTCTTTGCCTTTTTAGCACAACCTTTGCCAACAAAAGGCATGTTGGTTATGGAGAAATTGAAGCCCTAATCCTGCAGCCTTTCATGTGTACAGTCCCATTGGCATTTAATACTATGGTGATAAGGACTCTGGAAAGATCCAGACATTAAGGGGATTATTCATTTAAGGGATGCAAGATTGGCCCTAAATTCATAGACAAACTGACCTTATGCTGCAGCTTGCTCCTTTCCATCGCATACGATTACACAAGGTGAGAAGCCACTAAAATCGCTATCCAGATCATCTTTTTTGTTCTGTTTGTGCAGCACCTCACACAATGGAGTCCTGGTTTCTGACTAGTGCCAGCCGAGGTCAAAGAATTAATGCTAAAGCATTTTTTCATATGTAACACTATGTCCCAGTGTTTTTGAGGAAGTCCTCTCCCACTCCTAGGTAGTGAGAAACGAAGTGCCTTTGCAAAATTATATTCTACATCTTATTTTCAAACAATATGAAGTCGTCTTGAGATTGTTACCTCACTTCACTTGAGAGCACAATTGGATGTTGGTAAAAACGGGAGAGAATACAAAGGGAAGAGAATATTTCCTTACGAAGACGATTATTTTCCAAGGAAGGCAGATAGCAGTTTAAAAAAAGTTTTCCTATTGTTCATAGTGGCCCTTCTAATTCACAAGCACATTGCTTGTGGGGACTAGCACAGTAAACAGGGATTGTCCCAGCAAAATGTGGATTGTAAAAGAGACCTACTGAAGTCAATCCTTTATTCTCACTTCTACCAAATAATGGATATCCTGAGGCCCTAAAAGAGGCTACTGGGGGTGTGTGTGGGTTTTTTTTGCCTTTCAAAACTACTCTGTGCTTCATGCTAATTGTGTTCACGTCAGGCTATTTGAGCTTTGACATGGCTGAAGTTAACAAAATGCCCAAATTTAAATCAATGAATGGACTGTTTGCCCTATATTGTTTCCCCTTCTGGAGCATGGCTATCCCTCCTATGTGCAAACTAGGCTGCATGTTCTCTATTTACTGGCTTGCAAGCGAATGTGGTTTGTTTGGTATGATAACCTCATGCCGCGTCTTAATTATACAAATTCAAGGATTGTATAAACAGATATATGGAGGAGAACTGAAAAGGCTCAGTTTCCCAGGATGTTCTGATCACTTATCCCTCCCACAGCTGTAGCTTAGGGGACTTGGGCTTTCAACTTTCAAACATGGCTTACCACAATCCCTGGCTCTTGCATGAATACTACTTACCATTAAATAATCCACACACACAGATATCCAAGTTCTCATCACAGCCTATTTGGATCACTCACTATAATCCCCACTCATGTACTTTCCCTTTTTATGAGAACTTTTAACTTCCCCTTCCCTCAGGAATTCTACTGACTATAAAAGGCCTATGCTGCTTTGCCTTATAGGAAACCTGACTACAAGCCAAGCTAGCTCATTAAGCATTAAAATAGGAGTAAGCAGGCACCAGCTTATTTGGGAGACAAATTTGATGTTTGCATTAATTATGGACTGTATTGGCTTTAACGAACAGCCTGTCTAAGAACAGGACCTCCTTTCAACCTGCAAGAAAATGGGTGGAGAAAGCCAAAGGATCAGAACTTGCTTCTGGGGAGACAAGTGTGCATAAGATTCATTTGCGCAATCAAGTTTTCCCAAGTCTTAAATTGTAGTTCCCTAGGGAACTGTTAGGGCTCTTGTGTGGATAATTCACTGGTGAACGGTTAAGTAGTGTACCACCAGAACTAATCCAGCCCAGACCTATGGCAGCTGGAAGCCGTTTCTCCAAAAGCTGCTGGAGACTGGTTTCTAACACGCTCATATCTAAAAGTCACCAACACCATGCATCATTAGGTACCCAGGGCCAAGAACTGACTGGGCATGGAATTAGCAGTTTGTGTCCTCAGCTGGTTCCTCCAGGTCAGACCTGAGGTGCAATGAAAGGGCTATAGAAGTGAGGTTCTTAGTGGTAATGACTTGGTTCCTGCTCTTTGCAGAAAGAGGACATTCCTCAGGCTATTTATCCATCATTCATCCACACCAAGTGGCTTTAATTGTGTGTGTGCCTGTGCCATCTGGTCCCTGTAAAACCTTCACTCCCAGGGAGTGGCAGGCAGCTTTTAATGCTACATGATCACCTTAAGAAGAATTGGTCAACATGGACCTGACCCCAGCTGTTACAGAGCTCCTGAAACTCTTAACCTTAATGGGAGTTGTTGTAGACTCCTGGCAACTACTTGGTTTTAATCCTGTTGTATGGGTATTGATCTTAAAGGCCCAAAGAGTTAAACACTGGTAGGTCAGCATGGAGTTATTTTTAAATAGAGCCCTTGGTTACTTGGCAAATGCTCAAAAGCATTCATTCGATTTGCAAGTTTATTGATTGAATAGAAGAACAAGAAATTAAAATAACTGTTTATATTGAAACTGCTTATAAAAACAAACTCAGTCAGGTCTTATCAAAGGTCTTTTGGAGTCAAAATATCAGTCTTCTTTTCAGAGCAGCCTTTCTTTGGTGAAAGGAAAAGCTTAATTTTACTCTGTCCTGTTGTGCAAGGCATTCACTTACCCTGTTTTTAACAAACCACCAGACGCAAGGTGGAGGTTACACAGGATAGAAAAGATGTTTGAAATACGGCTTTTGTTGATGTTTTGGGAACATCTGGACCGCAGATTAGTTCCAAGCAGATGCTTTGGCTGGCAACTGGACCATGACAGCTGCTGCTTGGAGCCAGGTTAATTGTGTTCTGGTTGGGACCATCATCTGGTTGGACCCTTTCTCCTTAGATGAAACAGGTGTGGATGAATGCAGGATGATTTACTTCAGGATCTGATGAAAAACCAGGAGAGTGAGCCAGCCTTCCTCTTAGGAAGAAAGTTCTTTAGATGAATTGCAGTGCTGGCAGATCAAGGGATGGGATGAGAGAAACTGGGATGCAGGGTGGGACAGAAGGAAGCAAACTGAAGAGTATGTGTAGGGTGTGTGTGTGTTTTGTTTCTTCAGTCCCTTTAAGAAACCCCAAAAGGGGGAAAGTGGGTGATGTAGTTAATCCTTCTCATCTTGTCCACCAATTGCATCTAATATTCATCACTCCAGTTTTGGCCTGTTAGCTTCTGGTTCCACATCTTCTGTTTTTACCAAGCATGATTTCAACAAGTCCTTTTCTGTTTGGACTAATCCAGCTTCTTCGTCTGCTTGTCCTGCACTTGTTTATAATATTTGATTATCGAAAATAACTCAACATGGTTTTTCAGTGGAAATTTCCAAGTAGGTAAAAATTGTAGGTTTATTGTAACATCTTATGAACTTTCACTCCCTTTTTACATTCGAGCTTACAATAGGAGGTACATTTTGTAGGCCCAGCAGTCACAACAATCTTTAGCTGTAGTTTTGGTATCTCAGCTTTAGTTGTAATGTAAGCCTTTTCAATGCAGTAGGTGACTAGAGCTCCCTGTACCAATCCTGGAATCACTACACTTGTAGCAGCCTGTTTTAGATAGAGAAACTGAACTACATTTTGTTGTTTTATGCCTGTAGGGCAAATCATAACTTCTATCTCTTTAAAAAATTATGCATTTACAGTGATGGCAGGGCCAGATACTGATCTGTGCTCGCCAAACCCCTGGAGAGTAGGTAGACCAGATCCATTGTTGGGGAACAGACTGAATGACTCACCCAAGGTCACAGGAAGTCTGTGTGGCAATAAATTGTTTTTAAAAACAAAGTCATAACATTCTTTATCTATTGTGGAAGGCTCTGATATGAGCTTCATGTGACTGCATCTTATCAAACTGCATATTTTAGGGCATTCCCTAATTTAATTACCCAGAAAGGGGAATATTTACTGTGTATCTGATATTGAGCCATCAGTTACATAAGTTTATCACAACTGCTGGCTTCTTAATAACATTCTGTGGAACTTTCAAGTGCAATGAAGCACAGATGATAAGCTCTTCAGAAGAGAGAATGAAGCTGGAGCAGCACAGCAAGTGTCATGCTGTCTCATCTGTACCTCGAAATCTCATTGATATCAAGGGTGTGTGTGTTTGTAAATGGACCCCATATGGCTACTAAGTGAGTCAAAGCTTAAGGATTCTGCATGGTTCAAAGGCCACAGTTTGTTTTTTATAAAAAACAAACAAACACACACCCTAACACATTATAAAGGTGCTTGATAGGGGGTACAGGTCTTGGCATGTTCTAAAGGAGATCTTGAAGCACTCCCTGTCTACACTTAGTCTCCATGGTATCCCTGTGTGACACCTCCGAGCCAATGGCCTGGAGTTTCAGGAGTTCATTCAGACAGAGGTGTTACCAGCTTAACTTTCTTCTTGCAGTTTTCCAAGCAATTAGGTCTAATGGAAAAACAAGTCCAATCCATACAGGATAGCTCTCTGTTTCCCCGTTACTAGCTGGGAGCATACAAGGAAGGACAGAGCCAGTTTAGGCCTAACCTCTCTACAGGCTCTGTTATTGACTGGGACACTCAGTTGTGCACCCTACTAAGATGCTGAGTCTGTTTGGGCTCAGCTACGTTTTAGCTCCCAGCTGATACTGAGGAAACGCAAGAGCTACCCTGTATAGACTGCACTTATTTGTTTTTGTCATAGAGTTAATTCCTTCGAACGTGCATGACAAAAACGAAGTCCCAAACACTGGCAATAAACCCCCAGAGAATGATTTACATAAGAATGGCCATACTGGGTCACACCAAAGGTCCGTACAGCCCAGTATCCTGTCTACTGACAGTGGCCAATGCCAGCTGCCCCAGAGGGAATGAACCTAACAGGTAATGATCAAGTGATCTCTCTCTCCTGCCATCCATCTCCACCCTCTGACAAACAGAGGCTAGGGACACCATTCCATACCCATCCTGGCTACTAGCCATTAATGGACTTAACCTCCAGGAACTTATCCAGTTCTCTTTAAACCCTGTCATAGTCCAGCTTTCATAACCTCCTCAGGCAAAGAGTTCCACAGGCTGACTGTGCACTGTGTGAAGAAGAACTTCCTTTTATTTGTTTTAAACCTGCTGCCCATTAATTTCATTTGGTGGCCCCTAGTTCTTATATTGTGGAAACAAATAACTTTTTCTTATCCACTTTCTCCACATCACTCATGATTTTTATATACCTCTATCATACTCCCCCTTAGTCTCCTCTTTTCCAAGCTGAAAAGTCCTAGCCTCTTTAATCTCTCCTCATATGGGACCCGTTCCAAACCCCTTATCATTTTAGTTGCCCTTTCTGAACTTTTTCTAATGCCAATATATCTTTTTTGAGATGAGAAGATCACATCTGTATGCAGTATTCAAGACATGGGCGTACCATGGACTTATATAAGGGCAATAAGATATTCTCTTTTTTTTCTTTAATGATTCCTAACATCCTGTTGGCTTTTTTGACTGCCACTGCACACTGTATGGACATCTTCAGAGAACTATCCACGATGACTCCAAGATCTATCCTGATTAGTTGTAGCTAAATTAGCCCCCATCATATTGTATGTATAGCTGGGTTATTTTTCCCAATGTGCATTACTTTACACTTATCCACATCAAATTTCATTTGTCCTTTTGTTGCCCAATCACTTAGTTTTGTGAGATCTTTCTGAAATTCTTCAGTCTTCTTTGGTCTTAACTATCTTGAGCAGTTTAGTATCATCTGCAAACTTTGCCACCTCATTGTTTACCCCTTTCTCCAGATCATTTATGAATAGGATTGGGCCTAGGACTGACTCTTGGAACACGGCTAGTTACCCCTCTACATTCTGAAAACTTACCATTTATTCCTATCTTTGTTCCCTGTCTTTTAACCAGTTCTCAATCCATGAAAGATCTTCTGTCTTATTCCATGACAGCTTAATTTACATAACAGGCTTTGATGAGGGACCTTGTCAAAGGTTTTCTGGAAGTAAGTACAGTGTGTCCACTGGATTCCCCTTGTCCACATGTTTGACTGGTTCAAAGAACTCTAATAGATCAGTAAAACATGATTTCCCTTTACAGAAACCATGTTGTATTCAAACCTGAACTGCTAGTGATCTCTCTTCTTTCTGCCCCTGCTACAGGTAGTTAACTCCTGTCCTGTCAAGGTGTGGCTGTTTGGGAAGCCATGCATTTGTACTTTGTCACTTTAGGCTTGCTTAACCATTCTGTAAGCATATCCCCAAAGTGTACTGTCAGTAAGAGATTTGCTGAACAGTTTCTGGCTTGAGGGGTATGGGGGAACCTGAGGCATGGAAAGAATAAGGATTTTTTTTTTTCCAAAAGGGATTTAGGCTTCTAAGTGCTTAACTCCCTTTTAAAAATGAGACTTAGCCTCCTAAATCAACTAGGCAGTCCCATAGTGAGCACAGAATTGCCTAAATACCTTTCAAAATCTGGGCTAAGTAACTTGGCCACCATTACACAGGGAGAGTGTGGCACCGCTGGGAACTGAATCCAGACTCTCTCAAGACTAAGTTTAGGGTCTTAACTTTCTCATGTGTGAAATGGGGAGAAAGTTTATGGGGATGAGAGGCTGATGGGGTTTCATCGAAACAGATGAAGGAATGCTTCCCTTAAGCATCTCAGACATTTAGACAATTACATATGTTTGAACATCTGTGAAATTCACCCAGGCATGGAGAACCCATACAAGACCTGCACCATGTAAATCTTTCACTGCCCAGCTCATAGAGGCCCAAGTTTCAGGAGCACTCAGCTCTGGAAAACAGGGCCATTGAGGTCTCACATACAGCACCTGAGATCATGAGGCTTGAGATGTTTCATAGAGAATTGTGACCTGTGCGCAGTGGCTATGGTTAGCAGCCAAGATGACCAAGCTGGCTCTACTGTGAAAGATCTTCATAAACTACATCAAATCTCCTAGCTATAGAACAGCAGGCCTCTTGCTTTTAACTTCAGGCACTTCGTGAGGGGGCACAGGATATGAATGAAATTTCTCAAGGATATTTAACCCTTTCAGCCTCAAGACACCTTAAGTCTGTTATACAGTCCTAATTGTCAGACAATTTGGAAGATAAGGGTTCTACAAGTAGTCCTTTTCCTCTCAATGAATATATGGGGGGAGGGATAGCTCAGTGGTTTGAGCATTGGCCTTGCAAACCCAGGATTGTAAAGTCAATCCTTGAGGGGACCATTTAGGGATTTGGGGCAAAAATCTGTCTGGGGATTGGTCCTGCTTTGAGCAGGGGGTTGGACTAGATGACCTCCTGAGGTCCCTTCCAACCCTGAAATTCTATGACTCAAGCAAAATTTATCCTAATCTCCATTTAAGACATATACAACCATGATCAGAGACATAAACTGCATTCTTCTGTTATTGAGCAAGTGCCCCACTCCCAGAACTCGGAAATGCAACTGAGGAGCACGCAGCTTGCACATTGATGGATGTGGAACTATGTCTACTGCATCTTTATACTCTAAATCCTTGTTATGCTCATTTTTCTGGGTTTCAGAATAATCCATGCAGGGAATACGAAAGATCATCTAAGCCACATCAATTACCTTGTTCTTTCCTTGTCCTTTGTAGGAGACTTCACTGGGGTAATTAATTAGCATCATATTTTTACCACAATCAGTTTTGTGTTGCACATTACTCAGGCTCCTGGGAGCTGCACAATAGGAAAGTGTGGATTAAGGAATTACCATATTTAATGCATTATAAATTTCTACCATCTCAGTCCTTATTTTGCTTTGAAAGTTGTCTCCCACCTACCAGACAGAATAAGACAGCCCATGTGCTTTTACAAAGAACAATGTGGTAACCACCTGCAGTTGGTATGTAGTTCCCCTCAGACATGTACTTAGAAAATTACAGCACAGAACAGCATGTCCAGACATTCTTTCAGTGAGATTACTATAATGCTACAAGTACTGTACTGTCCAAGGGTGGGGGTCTTGCATTACTTGTCTGGGCTTGCAGAGAAAGGTAGATTCTCTGGGAAATGTTTCTTTTGGAGACCATTTGGTATTCCAAAGGTCTGACTCAAACTCCGCTTAGGAGCAGGAACTTGAAATGTAATTGGCAGTGGGTGCAGTCAGAATTCTGTGATCTTGCTTTCCAGTAAGAAAGGTGTAGCTCTCTGAGCAGGTATTTCCTGTTGGGAATTTTACTGGAAATCTAGACTACAGTAGGGGAGAGGTTAAAGTGTATATTACACCACCAATGCCTCAGACTTAGCCTGTGCTCACCATGCCATTTGACAGTGACCTCCATTCTCTAGGTAAGGAACAGCTCATTACCTCTGAGTGTCTCTGCTTTCCTGGTGGGAAGGGAATGTGCTCACTTGTGCTGCAAAAATATCAAGATCTACAGCTGGTTGTTAGTGAATGTGGCTAAACCTTTCCCTGTAACAGCTGTAATGCAGGGTATACAACTGCTGGGGGAAGGGCCGTGGTCACTTCTGTCGTTAGAGGCTGCAGCACAACCAGTGGATACTCAGGGTTTTCTACCCTGCAGCCCAGAAAGCCAGAGAAGGGAATATACAGGCTTCAGTGGTGCTAGTCTCATGCAGTGTAAGGGTGCAACTAATCCTTTCTCCTTTTCTGGAGGAATGGGGCGGGATTCTGAGCCTTATAGTGGTAGATGCCTGGTAGAAAGGGGGGATAGTTTGGAGCCTGGATGATTGAGTGTATCCTGAGCCCAGAGGTGTCCACTGAGTGAATGGATCTGAGCTGCGGGAGAGGATGACTTATCAGCCTAGGCATCGGTGTGTGGGGGTTGTCTGAGCTGGTAGGGCTGAGCAGGGAGCTGAATGCAGATAGCTTGGGTCAAGAGATGACTTCAGCCTCCTATCTATCAGAAAGATAGCCTACCCTGAGCCAGCAATGCAGGGAGAGCTTTCCCATAGCTTTCTTAAACAGCACTTGCTCAGGCATTCTGGAGCAGCTGTTGGAGAGGAAAGATTCACAAGGCAGCCCTGGAGGGTGAAGTTTGTTCAGACTCAGCATGTAAATAATGAACAAACGCACAGATAGAAATTTATTCCCCACAATTTATTGGAACACAATTCAAACAGTTCCAGTAGACATGGCTTCAAGCCATAGTGCTGGGGCTGGTCCCTGTAGAGCAGTCACTTGGTGTATTTAACAAAAAGGCTATTTTTTTTTTTAAACTGAGCTCCAGATGGCAGAATGCAGAGTCCTGTGGCTAAAGCACAGAGTGTGGACCATGGAGCTCTAGGTGGTTACATTCCTTACTCCACCACAGACTTCCTGAGTGATCCTAGGCAAGCCTCTAATCCTCATCTCTAAATAGGGATTATACTCCTTTTCTCACCTATCTGGGCAGGGACTGTCCCTGTGTTTGTACAGCACTCAACACTATGGAGCCCCAATCTATTGGTTAGGGTTGCCAATCTCTAGGAATGCCATGGAGTCTCCAGGAATTAAAGATTAATCTTTAATTGAAGATTGTCTTGTGATGAACCTCAAGGAATACCACCAACCAAAACTGGTAACCCTGCTGGTAGGTGGTATTGCAGTAAATGATCTTTACCCCATTAGAGACGAGCCCTTTTTCTGTACTCAAGATATGCCCCCATGTTGAACCTTCACTTCACTATTTATTCTATTTCTGGTAACAGAAGGCAGTGCAGTGACTAGTCAAACTCACTCTGAAACAAAGATGTACTATGCAGTAGTACATCTCCCTCTTGTGACTACAGAGTGTATAGCCTGGAGAATATTTTTATAACCCTTTCCTTGTAAGGTTTCCAAACTGTCATGGAACAAATTCACTTTCTAAAAGTGATACTTCCTTTACACTGAACAGGGCTGCATTTCCCCCATGGCGAGGGGCACTGAATGAACTTCAGGTTGGGATGGGACAGGACAATGAAGTGAGGGCAGAGGATGTGGGAAAAAAGTAAAACACAATAGAAGAGAGACAATGAGGGGAATTGCTTCTACTCTTTTCTTCTAGTTTTGCATCCAAGGTAATGTGCAACCCCCCAGAGAAGCTGCCTGAAGAAGAATCAGTGATTTGTTATTAAGGGGCTGCTGCTTATGAATTCCACAGCTACCTAAAATTCAGATTTTTCAATCCCAGTTTTCTTCCTTTTATCACTTTCCCTTGCCATCAAAGCCAATCTACCTGCACTTCCCCAATATTCCTTGGGCCAAGGCCATAGGAGCATGATGAGAGGTAAAAATCACCACCACCACCGGCTGAAACAGGAGTAACTCTGCAGAATGTACTTGGATTAAGCTGCAGTGGGCCCCTCAGATGTGTCCTAAATTCCAGCAGCAGCACACTGTTTCAGACTTGGGATATTATACTGAGCACTGACCTTTCAGGTCTGTAAATGTATCTGTGCTTTAACCACCCACTAGCTGCATTTAAAGATTATCCTTCTTTCAATGGGTTGATCAAGAATTCCTACTCTCTCAGTAGTACCAGTACACCATCTGTCTGAGCAATCTGGCTGTGCCACAGTCACAGGAGACCTTGCATCTTGCAAACATCATAGCCGAAGGTAGACCATATTCTTAGGAAGTCCCATGAAGCCTTCAGATGTCTTGGAGACCTACAGAAGTAGTAGTAATAGTTACTGTAGTGTTTTGACACCTGATATTCAAATGGCTTCATCCACCACTAAATGCAACCATCTTCATCTGACACAGAAGATGGTTTAACAGCCGGGAGCAATGCCACATCAAGTTAGGGACAGAAAGGGAAAATTGATATTTCATCTTATTAGAATTTAGAGATGCGTAAGTTGTCTTTAGCTGCCAACAACCTTGAGAGACCCAGCTCCAATTCCTGCAGAGCTGTACGCCATGAAACATGGTCAGACTACTAATGGAAACCTGCTTGTGATTTGGTGAAAGTTTTATTCAGATCTGTGACAGATTTGGCAAACCATTTTGCTCCAGTGAATTGGCATAAGCTCTACTGAAATCATTCTTTCATAAGTATTTATGTGCCATGGGATGACATCAGATTCCTTGCTGTGTTAAGTATGTTCACTAAAAGTAAAGGTGCAAAGTTGCTCAAAGAGCTTAGTCTCAACTCTCAATACTGAATCACAATTAACAGATTTCAGAGTAGCAGCCATGTTAGTCTGTATCCACAAAAAGAACAGGAGTACTTGTGGCACGTTAGAGACTAACAAATTTATTTCAGCATAAGCTTTTGTGGGCTACATCTCACTTCTTCGGATGCACCTTAACAGATACCGCATTCTAAATTGAAGAGGTGATAGTTCTGCTTAAATAAATCAACTGAAGTCAGTGCCCAGTTAAATATTTCATGCTGCTTGTTTTATAATACATAATTTCAAGTTAAATGTTGATACCTTGCTTTCAATTTATGAACTAGTTTCTGTTTTAGCTTAACTTTCAGAAGCAAACTGTAATTGCATGGTTAAATTTACTTTTATAATATGGGACTTTGTTTGGAAAGCTCACAGTAGATGTTAGTAAAATAAGGCTTGGCACTGGAGGTTATCTGAAGGATCCAAATCTTTGCACGTTATCAGCGTCTACTATAGTGCACTGTTTAGCTTTTTCCTCCTCCTCCTGAGAGCCAGCAGTAAGGATTACCATCTGCCATTCCAAGCTCTGCTAGTGAATTGCCAAATCACTTTAGAAGGGGGTGGAGGTAATGGCTAGGCCTAAATTTTTAGAACTGTCCGCTCATTTTGGGTGCCCAGCTTAATACACATACGTGTTAGACACCCAAGAATTGAGGCACCATCAAATTGAGGGGAAGAATTTCAAAAATACCTCTGGGATATTAGGAGTACAAGTTCCATTGACTTTCAAAAGATGCTTCTGAAAGTCTTTCTTTCCCCTTACAGCTCAAGGGCTGCTTGCCTCACTGCCCCCTTCTGTAACCTGAGTTACTATCGGCTTTGGAGGGGGCCTGTGAGACTTAATGATAAGGAAGCTGGAGAGCTCTGGCGAAAAGGGACTAGTCACATAGCCTGTCAAAGTAAAAGGAAAATAATTAATTTCAAACTCCACAGTGACAAATTACAATAACTTGCCCCTTTTCTTGTTGGGCTTGTTTTGAAAATGGGGGAGGGGGCAGATGTTTTAATCAAATAGCATTCATATTCTACAACTTGGATAAAAATGGCTTCTGAAAACAGAAATAACCCTGCCCTCTATTTCAAAATCTTTAGGTAGCATGAAATCATGAGCCTATGGAGAGCCTGTTCCTTCAAACATTATCAACCAAAACACCCAATCCAGTGGGAAGCTTCTTTCTCAGAAACTAGGTTCTGGCCTGTGGGAGAAGATAGAGATTTGGGGTCTGAAGAATATTTATTTTGTTAATTTCTCACTGATTTTGTTCAGAAGTAGCCTTCTTAGTATTCCCTCCCCCCTTGATCACTCCTCTATCCAAAGCTTATGCTTCACCACTGTCTTGCTAATGTAAGAAACCACAGGAACAGCTGCTTTCTGATGTTACCAAAGTAACATGCTTTCTGGAGCGATGTTATTCTAGACTTAGGCCAAATTGAGAGCTAGTTATGGCCCATTGAGCCAGTACTAACCTGTCACAGGTCAGCTCATTGGTTTTGCCCAGTCTGAGCTTTGGTTTTTGAGTTGTTTATCCCCAATGATGGCAGATTAAACCCTTCTGGATGAGAGGCCCTAAAGTACAATCTTGCCAAGTGTACAGCCAAGAGGAAACTGTTTCATTTTGGAGGACATGTGTGATTAATTTAGAGTGTTACAGTTAGACACCCCAAGCAGACACCAACCCCTCCCAGGAGTCAGCAAAGAGGGATTGGCCTTAACTGTAGTAGACAAGAGGCGAGTCCTGTTTGTTGCAATGGAGTATTGACACGAATGCTGAGTGACAACCCAAGTGTTAAGTAGTTTTCCCTTTTGCTGATTTCAGAAGAAGTGTCTGTATATTCTGGGCTTTGGGGGCAATTGCCCCTTTTCCTCCTGCCTGCCCAGTCTGGACTTGGTTCAAACTCCACCCCTGAACTTCAGAGAAATTGGAGTCAAAACACCATGTGGGAATTTGTGGACAAACCCAGATGTGAAGTTTTTCCAGCTCAACCCCCTAGTTTGACATCTCAACAAGAAAGTAGTTGTGCCCTAGGTCCCAGATCCAGGCCTGGGGACATATCCTGTCACCCACCATATGGCAGCAGAAGGCCCCACAGGCAGTAGAACCCATGTGGTTCTGCTGCACAAGGCAGTGGTGGTCAGTATTTTGGGGGGCCTGAGTTGTAGTGGTACTGCACCCATTGAGGGCTGGGCTTCCATGCCTGTCCCTGCACAGCAAGGTTTGGAGGACAACAGTGGTCTAAAGGAGGAGCAGGACTGGGGGATTTGTTGGCATGCAGTTCCACCAGTCATTTACTCTGCAAACGATTGTGTAGGTAAAGGATTCCTTCCCTATGCCACTCTGCTTCGCTCCTACTCTCATCTAGCCTAGCCTTAGGAGAGTGGACCTTTCTTAGAGCAGAGTCCATGCATGGAGGCTGTCTGTTTACAATAGCGAGATCACCTAAAATACCCTGAACACAGTAGTGTGTGGTGATCCTGTACTCAAGTGTCCATGCGTGTGGTGGCTTTTCAAGAAAGAAATTGTTTATTGGTTGCAGGTACAGGGACCACAGGAGAGGCTGCAGTGTCAGCAGTTTTCTAGAGCTGTCATACCTGGCTCCCATTGTTTTCTTTCTTCAAAGCATTTCTATTTTTATTTGGAGGAGGAGATGAAACAAATGACAAAATATTGTGCAGACCAGACACTGTAAGCACCAGTTTTCCTGCTTTTTGGATGAGGAAGGTAGGAGACTTCAGGTTGAAATGCTGGATGTGTGGAAAGATAAATATTTTAATGTCAGTAATTAGCATGTGAATGTGGCTTCAGCTGAGGATGTTAAACAACTGATGTGCTCCAGGTATGAATTTGTGCTATAGGGAGAAAAATGCACCACCACTGCAGTTGTATAACTGGATTTGTCTCCCACTGATCCTTATTTTTATTTTAAGCCAAAGAGAGGTTTTGAAACAGAACCAGCTTGACTTATAATTTTAGCAGTGAAGTAGCTGCGATGCCCATACAAATGATGGGGGAGTGAATTGGAGTTAAGTGATGAGAGACTTGGCAAGAATGCTAAACTTATGTACAGTGAAGTTTGAAGCATTTGCCTTGTCAGTAATGCATAGGCTGTGCTCAGAAAATGTGCATTTCACTCGGTGACTGTGTGGAGCAGCTGCTGTCTTTGTGCAAGGACTTGGGTGTGACTGAAGAGACCCTCCATTCTGGAAAGTGGAGTTAGGATGCAGGGGCAGAACAAACTGTTAAGATGCAGTTTACAGTAAGGTGTTATGTTATGTAGTATATATAGTATGTTAATTTTTTTATCTATCTCTCCAGGCCATCGCACCACCATGACAACTGGGTGGCTGGGCTCCTGTGTAAAAGGAGCCATCCTTCAAAACTGTCCTACTTTGGGACAAAGCAGTCTGCTAATCTGCCAATCAAGACCAATCCCCCCACAAATATTATACGGTGACTAGTTTGAAAATAGATTGAATAAACACCCTGAACAAGACACCATAAGTATTATTTGTGACCATTCATGGGCAGAGAGCCTGCCACAGAGTCTAACTCCATGATCTCTTCAGTCTTGCTACTGCAGTAGCACTTAAGGACCCTGAACCAGGATCAGGACCCTATTGGACTAAGCATTATACAACTAACATAAATAGTCCCTGGACCTGACCGCTCAATTTACCATTTAGACAATATGCAACAAGGGACTATATGAATAGGTTAGGCGGAGCTGAGTGTACAGGTAAGAACATAAGAATGGCCATAGTCGGTCAGACCAATGGTCCATCTAGGCCAGTATCCAATCTTCTGACTGCTACCAAGGAAATGAACAGAACAGGACAATTGAGTGATCCTTCCCCTGTTATCCAGTCCCAGATTCTGGCCATCAGAGGCTCAGGGATGCCCAGACCATGGGGTCGCAGCCCTGACCATCTTGGATAATAGCCACTGATGGCCTATCCTCCATGAATTTATCTACTTCTTTTTTTAAGCCCAGTTATACTTCTGGCCTTCACAACATCCCTTGGCAAGGAGTTCCACAGGTTGACTGTGTATGTGAAGTATTTCCTTTGTTTTTAAAAAAACGACTGCCTACTAATTTCATTGTGACCCCTGGCTGCGTGTTATGTGAATGGGTAAAGAACACTTCTCTATTCTTTCTCCACATCATTCATGATTTTATAGACCTCTATCATATCCTCCCTTAGCTGTCTCTTTTCTAACAGTCCCAGGCTCCTTTTTAATCTCTCCTCCTCTGGAAGCTGTTCCATACCCCAATTGTTTTTGTTGCCCTTTGCCGTACTTTTTCTAATTCTAATGCATGTCTTTTGAGATGAGGTGAGCAGAACTACACATAGTATTCAAGGTGTGGGTTTTAGATTTTCACCGTAGGATGGATTTACAGCTACTTATCTAGAGTTAAGCTTTATCACCTACTCAATTGTTTTGCAGTCATTCATGTCCTACAGCTGAAAGCTTCCTTAGTTTATTTGTTAATAGCTCTAATTTTTTCAGTATTTTGATTTCAAGCCTCTGCCCTTCAGGGTTTTATAACAAATGCACTATTCACTAGGTCTCCTGGAAAGTGCAAGAGGATTTGCTTGGACAGGAATGAAGTGTTACTGATTTGAAACTCCAAAACTCAAGTAAATAATTTGCATCATTAAATTAATATGGTGTGATATGCTACCATAAAATCCATCAATGTCACTTGCTCTATTTTTTTTTTTTTTTTAGAGAGGGGAGGGGTAAACAAGGACGTAGTCTGAGGGCTTAATTACTGTGAATTGAAGCAGTGCTTCTTGAGTTATTGGCAATACTGATGGCTTTGGCAAAGCTATTCCCTGGTGCCATTAGAGTATTACCTGAGAGTTTCTAGATCCTTACATGTAGGTGAGATGTTTCCAATCAGTTGACTTAGCTCCATATTCTGCTCCAGTGTTCAGTAGTGATCTGGATGTGGGAGATTAGTGAGGTAGCAAAGCTTACAGCTGAAGCAGTATTTAGGTTCGTCAAGACTAGAGAAGATTCATGAACTTTAAAGAGACCTAACCAAGCTATGCCAACAGATGAGCTTCCATACTGAAAAATGTAAGACAGATTGAAAGCAAAAAAGTGAACTACTTGTACACGTTGTTGTGTGGTTCATCCATTCTTTAGAACCCAGGAAGGTCTTAAGGATCCTTGTGGACAATTCTAAAGCTTCTACTCAATACGAGCTCATACTTCGACATTGATGAACCACTAACAAAGTTAGAAGGAAACTTCTCCTATGGGCAGGATGCTTCATAAAGTTTTCTGCTATAGGATTCCTACCTTCTTCTTACCTTCCTCTGAAACATCTGATCCTGGCCATTATTAGAAGTAGTATACTGTCCACATGGATCACTGGTCTGATCCAGTATGGCAATTCTTTGGGTAAATATTTAACTTTCAAAAGCAGAGAGAAGCTTGTTCTCATTTGATCATACTAATGCTTTGAAACAAACAGGATGAAGCTATTGCAATTTTGTAAAAAAAAAAAATGCTTGTGATCATAAAAGAATAAATAGGAGAACATCAAGGACATAGTACAGGTCCTATTTCTCTACAGTATGGACCATGCAGAGCCCCCAAAGAATTTGAATGGTTTTGTATGTTTGAGCAAATGAAATGGAGTTTTGTTGAGCAGTGGAGAAGCCTTTGGCAGAATGGATGGAAGTGTTTAAAGTCTGTTTACACCAAGTATCTGCACTGATGCAAACCTAGTAGATATGCTAAACCAAAATGCTATGGGGCTTGCACCAGTACAATTTACAGTTTCAAACCAGGGTAAACTGTTTTCCACTTATGTAGAACATATATGCTGGTATTTGTACTGGTAGGTACAAATACTGCCTGTCTCTAATGGGGATATGTCCAAGACTGTTCTCACAATGGAAAGGCTTTTCCTCCTTTTAAGGGGCAGCAATTTTTCATTCAAGTGCTTATGCCAATATTTCATCTTCTGCTGGTTGAAGAGTTACCTGCTTTACATTTGAAATTGCCCTGTTTTGGTGTCCATCTGACAACCCCCCCCCCAATCCACATTTGGAAGTTTCAGCATGTCAGTCAGTCTGTCAGATCTCCCCTCCATACCCTTTAGTAGGTTTTGAGAAGTTGCAAAATGTTAATTCTTTCCTTGGTTCAACAGCTCAGTCAGTAAATATCCCATTAAATTTTTTCTTTAAATAACCAGAAGGCTTGACTCACTTTGGAATAGACACTGAGCTGACACCAGTAATGCAATGGAAAAAAAACTTTCCCTTTAAAAGTTTCTTTAGACTTTTGTTACTAGCTCAATAGTAGAAGCAAAAATTATTAAGGGGAAAATAGATCTAATTTCTGAAGGCCCTTTTTTCTTTTTCTTTCCCTTAGAAAGATCTAAACAAAATGTCAAGTTTCTTCAGGGGTTTCCTTGAATTGATGCACAGAGAGAACAGTAGAAAAAATAGTTACAAAAAGGGATCTAAGGGAAAAGTTTCCACAGCCGCCTCCTATAGAAAGTCCTATTGTTGAGATTCTGGCCAGCCCAATTAGTTATCAGCCATTCTTCAAATTCTGTTTTGAGATAGCATTAAAGCTACACAAGAACTATTGTCTGCACAGAGATGGAAGAAATGTGGTGGTAAAGAGTCGGAAAAGAGTTACATAGAGAATGTCCTTAAATTGCAGATAGCTTTTGTACAAGCACCCATGACCATAACATCTGGACAAGTAATTGAAATGATGCATTAGCTCTTTGAGGTTATTACCCCCCCCCCACCTAATTGTGGCAGTCAGTAAGGGCCCAAGTACCAGGCACTTATTGTGGGGGTTCTTTGTCCTCTCCATGTTCATTGGCATTATTGAAAACTGAGGGCAATTGGTAGCATGCTGGGTTAGATCCTAGAGAAGTACCACTAACGATAAATTGGTAACTGCTCATTCTGCTTCCAGAGTGTTTAAGACGCTTGGAAGCTTTTGTTCCGTCCTGAGAAGCTGCATAACCATGGAAGCCAATGAAACAGAAGGTATGGCAGAGGGAATTTTTAGCATGAGATGGTAACTAGTAATAACGAACTAGCTGTAAAATGAACAAATGAATAAAAAGTACTATCTCAAACCAGCCACGTAAAACTCTAATCAGGGGATAGGGACCAGCACTCAAAGAAGAATGTTTTGCTATGTGTATTCCACATGTGGGCAGGCATGCATACTATGTGCCTGAGTCTGGAAGTTTTTCCAAGCAGTGTTGGTCGGGAGCACAAGAGAAGATACTGTGCATGTGTGGGTCAACCAAGGGTGTAAGGGGTGATGTGACATGGGTCAATGCCACTCCTTTTCCCTCTTACCACCACATGACCTGAGTCACAGCCCTGTCCTCCTTCGCTCTTCCAATCTCTAAAAGAATTATGGCATATGTTTGCTGTAAATAGTTATATTGTAGTGTAGGAACTCCCTCCTCTGCCCTGGTTGGGGTGGAAACCCTCTTTATCCCAGGCCTATGCTTCAAGAACAGTTTCCTGTCCTTGCTCCTTTTCCATCTGCAGCAAACATCAATGAGTCCTCTACCAGCTGGATCAGACAGATGCTTCACTTTGCAGAGATAAATGCACAAGTCCTTCCTGCCCAGAACCAGAAAGGGCCAAGAGCTCAGGCAGAGAAATAGGCTATGAGGCCCCAGTCTGATCCTGGGCTGGGAGATCCCCATGTACATTGGGCTCAGCGGGCCAGCAGTACCCCTCTGAGCGCAAGCCATGGAGCGGAGCCCAAAGACTTGGGGAACCCTGCATCTCATGAAAGTAAGAAACACTCTTGTGGGCATAAGGGCAGATGCCTGCAGTGGACCGCCCACAAGAAACATTCTCTCCCCAAGCCATGCCAGGTCGGGTGAGACATTATGTATGAATCCCATGGAACTGGCACTGAAGGCCCCCCAGCTGGGAAAAGATGAAGGAAAAGGGATCTTTTGGTACCGATGGTGACCAGGGCACACAGGCCAATCCCATCCATGAGCACTGGTCTGGATGAACCATTGGTATTGCCTCGGCAATACAGAGACTGGCCAGCTCCAATGGTAGAACTGGGTCCCTCAGGTGAAGCCACACAGACTTTTCTGACACCGGAGGAGGTCTTTCTCCCCTACCCACAGTCTCCACTTCTGTTAGGCCCAACAGTTCTCAGGGAGGTTCCTGCATTGGAGGATGAACCACTGCTACTGTTGCATGAGAGGCCCCCTTCCCTACCCATCAGACAGGGGCTTCTCGGTACTGATGGTACCACTGTTTCCTCTGCTACTGTCTTGCTCGGAAGAATCAGAGACCTTCCACATGCATATTCCTCCCCCGCCCTCCCTGCAATGTGTCTGACATGGCACAGGAGCCCAGACAGCTGCAGCAACCCTCTCCTCCCGGCTATGATCCCACCCCACATCCCCAGTGATGCCTGGTATCACTTTTTGTGGGGACCACCATGACCAATTATTATGTGGGTCCCAAAGGAGCCACACTGAGGTTACTTAATTAGGGCAAACTGGAAAGAATGGGGCAGACAATCCCCAAAGCTGGTGGTCATTCCAGTACCTAGCTCCACCGAGCTAGTCTCAAAACAGCTTCTATGATACCTTACTGGTTACCCAGAAGCCAAAACACAGTTCTCTTAAAACAACTCAGCCTTGGGTCTCCACCCAGTCACCCAAGTTAAATATGATGGTTACTGAAAATCTTGTTTATCATATAAAAAGGTTCTACCAATCCCAAAGGATCGGACACATTACCTCCCAGGTTAATGAATACTCCAGATCTTACCCAAATACATGCTTACAGCCAATTTTACTAACTAAACTAAAATTTATTAAAGAAAAGATTGAGAGTATTGGTTAAAAGATCTGCATACATAGACATACCTACCATTCTGAGATCAGTTTTATATTCGAGTTGATGAGCTTTGTAGTTTCAAAGAGTTCTTTCAGAATTAGTCCATAGCTTATAGTCCAGTGTTCATATTCAGGATGATACAGATGGGACTGGAGATCTCAGTCTTATGACTCGAGCTTCCCCTGCATAAAGCATCAAACAGATCTGAGATAAAAAGGATTAGGACCCAAGACACGTCTATACCATTCCAGGCCTTCTCTTGACAGCATGGAGTTCTTAAATGGACAATAGGCAATCCATTGAGACTTTGAAGTAGACCTATTTCCTAAGCATCACTGATAATTAATTACATGGATTAACATAAGGTAACTTATCCATTAAGCAGTTTATTGCAAACTTTAAAGAGACACATACACTGACATTATTTCACCCAGTAATTCATCCTAATGTTAATATTCCCTTTTGAGCTCTGAATCAATAGTGAAAGGAACTGTCTCTTTACATGGCTAACATCTAACAAGATATAAGTAAACACTTACAATTAGTATCATCTCTAATTTTCTAACAATACAGGTTTTCATTTTTAAAGTTCTAGCCTATCTAACATGAAATGGTCCTAATTATCATTTACATGCTTTTTTAAACTTATCTTTAAAGGGTCATTTAGCCTGCAAGCTACTTAACCCTTTCTGGCCATATGTCACATCAACAGATCTCTCCTTTTGGCCATACTGGGGCCCTGGGATCCATATAGCAGACACCCAGTACCATTGCAAGAGACCTACCGCTCTTCCTCCTCATGTCAGCTGGTTCCATCAGAGTACGAGGAGGAAGATACTGAGCTGGTAACACTGGTTCTGACCAGAGCCGCCTCATCACCAAATGATGCTGTAATCTGTTGCCACTCTCTCTGCTGGATGACCACCAGCAATATCAAGATCTGCTCCAAAGGGTGGCTAGTGACCTGCAAAACCTGCTGTTGGAGGTCCAGGACCCCCTACACTGTCTCTTGGACATCTTCTAGCCACAGGGACTGTCAAGGGTGGCTCTTCCCATAAACAAGGTCATACTGGAACCAGTCAGAATTGTTTGGCGCATACCAGCATCGTGTGCCCCCATCCCAAAGCGAGCTGAAAGACGTTACTTTGTACTGGCCAAAGGCTCCAATTTTCTCTTTACGCACCCTGCCCCTAATTCACTGGTAGTGCAAGGGGCTGCAGAAAAGGCTTGGCAGCACCTGCAGAAATCCACCCTACCAGAGAAAGCGTCAAAGATGCTGAATCTCCTGGGCCGGAAGGTCTTTTCCTCCACAGGCTTTCATTTTCATATAGCCAACTATCAGGCATTGCTGACTAAACATGACTTTAAACTCTGCCAGCCTGGCATAGGTATTAAGACCACTCCCTGTGCAAGACCAGGCCCAGTTCCAGTCCCTGGTGGATGAGGGATGGCTGGTGGCAAAGTTGGCTCTCCAGGCCATTGTGGGCACTGCTAATACTGTATCCTGGTTCTTGACCACGGGGCTGGTCATGCATAGGGACTCCCTACTCCAGTCATCGGGATTCTGAAGAGAGCTCCAAAATACTATCCATAGCAGAAAGGCGAAGAAAGCAGTCTGCCTCTTCATGCTCTGGGGACTGCTCAGTTTGTCCGCTGCCTGGACCTAGACCTTGTTGCACAGATTGTTGGTTCTAGAACAGGAGTGAGCAGACTCTTTTTGGCCTGAGGGCCTCATCCGTTTTCCAAAATTGTATGGAGAGCTGGTTAGGGGCAGCTTTGCCTCCCCAAACAGCCAGGCATGGCACGGTCCCCCCTGGGACTCCTGCCCCAACCACCCACCTCTCTGTCCCCTGACAGCCCCTGGACCGCCCCCCCGCCTCCCTATCCAACGACCCCTTCTCCCTATCTTTCTGAATGCCCCTGGAACTCCTGCCCCTGACTGAAGCCCCCCCCCAACACCCCATCCAACCCCCTTCTCTCCTTCCTGACTGCCCCCCCCCCGGACCCCTGCCTCCATTCAATGTCCCTGTTCCCCGCCCTCTGACTGCCCTGATCCCTGTCCACATCCCTGCCCCATGACCACTATCCTGAACTCCCCTGCTCTCTATCCAACACCCCCTTCTCCCTGCCCCCTTACCGTGCTTCCTGGAGCACTGGTGGCTGGCAGCACTACAGCCACACTGCCCAGAGCAGCAGGATTCTTGGCCATGCTACCCGGCTGGACCCAGCCACACCACTGCGCAGCTCATAGCCCATCCTGACCCAGTGCTCTGCAGCTGTGCTGCCTTGGGAGCTCACAGCTCCACTGCCCAGACCATTGCACTGGTGGCAGGGTGAGCTGAGGCTGTGGAGGGGGGAGCAGCAGGGGAGGGGCCAGGGGCAAGATTCAGGGGCAGGAGCTCAGGGGGTCTCAGGTCAGATGTGGGTTGTGGGCCATAGTTTACTCACCTCTGTTCTGAAGGTTTCTTGGTCAGCAAACCCTAGGAGCTGACAAAGGGAGGAAAGCCAAATATGCACGTTGAAGTCTATTAAAGAGAGATTTCTCTCTTTAATTAAACAGCTTTGATCATGTTATCTTTGAGAGCAAAACCCATTGGCACTTTTATAGGGTCGATAAAGCTTTTAAGAGTAACAGAGACATTCAGAAATAGCTACTCCAGTGGAGGAAGGATTAAAGGTGACTGTCTGGTAGGTGGTTTTTTAAAGTTCATTTTGATTGGTTGTGTGTTTGAGGTTTTTTGCCTACTCTATTGCTGAATTAAGGATCTCCATAGAGAAAGCTGTGTCTCTGGGCTATGGCTGTTGTGCAGGTTGCTATGGAAACAGCAGATTTTCATTGGCCAGGTTCATGCCACTTCCAGCTGAACTCTACAGGGTATTTAGAAACCAGACAGAATATAAAACCCATGCATCAAACTTCTCAAACTATCTGAATTTTAGGTGAGGACCCAGGACTAGAATAAGCTCATCCTATTCACATGCTGGAAGGTGTTTCAATTGGGTTGACAGCTGTACATTTTATCCTTCTGATATGTATTCCATTGCTATTAGAACCTGGCGGTTGTGTTTTGGCACCATGTGCTGTTTTGTTTTGCTTGTATGAGTACCTGTATGCATCAGCTCCAACTTGTAAGATGAAGAGAGAGAAACCAAGGCAGAATAGACTTCAGCAATGTGATCAGGATGGAAAACTTCATTACAGCTGTACAGAATTCCTCCTTTCACTTCCCAACAACTAATATACAAGTTCTGTTGACCTGAACACTGTTAAAGCACCATGTGGTAGCTCCCACTATTGTTACAGCTGGAACATTTATTGCTGCAAGGAGGCACAGCATCTTTCTCCAGGGTTTGCACAACACTCACTCCGATAAGTCTACTTGTAATGTAGGAGTCAGTATCATAAGCTTAATTCCTAATTCTGAACCTTAGAGTCCAAAATGTGGGGGCCTGCATGAAACCTCCAAGCTTAATTACTAGCTTGGATCTGATAGCGCTGCCACCATCCAAATATTTCCAGTGTTTGGCTCACTCTGGTCTCCCCAAAACCTTCCCTGGGGGGACCCCAAGACTCAGATGCCCTGAGTCTTACCACAAAGGGAAATAACCCCCCTCCCCTTGTCTTCTCTTTACTTCCTCCCTAGGCTTCCCCTCCGTGGGTTATCCTGGAAGATTACTGTACTTAAACT
>NC_133787.1:9122260-9178713 GCF_003597395.2 Chelonoidis abingdonii | reverse complement strand
CTGTCTGTCTGTCTATCTTTTGCCTGGTGCTTAAGGCACTCACCTGGGCTATAGGAGACCTGCATTCAAGTCCCTGCTCTGAATTTGGCAGGACATGGAGTTGAACCTGGGATTACCACATCCCTAGTGAGTGTCCTATCAGTGGGTATTGGCTATTCTGAGGTGGGTCTCTTCCCTCATCCCCCTTCATTTCAACTAGAAATTCCATCCTGGACCCTAGAAACCTTTTTGGTGAACATTTTTTACCAAACTGATTTTAAAAAAAAATAAAATTCTATAAAAAATGTTCTCATAGCCGAGAGACAGACAAAAGACACACACAAAGGGACACACGCCCAAACATTCCCTCCCTGAGCTTTTAAAAATCCGGTTTCCTGATTGGTCCTCTGGTCAGGTGTTTGGTTCCCTTTGTTAACCCTTTACAGGTAAAGAAACATTAACCCTTAGCTATCTGTTTATGACAGTCAGCAACTAGATGTCCCTGCATGCCATGTAGAGTTCCAGACAGGATGCAACAGTCTAGTCCAGACCAGAATTTAAGGGGTGGTAGCTCAGCATGAACATGGACTAAATTGGGCAAGTTTTTCAAAATTTGTTTTAACTCAGCCACTTTTTAGTGTAAGCCTTGTGTAGACCAGACTTGAAAGGTGTTAAGACATGTTAGTTAATGCATGCTAACTAGGGCAGGCTGGAAAACAAGAATTCCATTTCACAAAATCTTGTGAGGTTTTGACCTTTGTTTGCCTTCTGAAGAGGAATGAAACCAAGACCCTTCCTTTAAATTTTTTTTTTTAAAAAAAATTAGAAAAAGAGGCTTAGCCCAAAATACCCAATAGTCCAGCTGTTAGAGAACATCCCTGTATGTGAGAGACTCAGCTTCAACTCTCAGCTCTGCCTGATAGACATGGGAGAGGCTGACACACACACTCACTGTCTGTCTGTCTGTCTGTCTATCTTTTGCCTGGTGCTTAAGGCACTCACCTGGGCTATAGGAGACCTGCATTCAAGTCCCTGCTCTGAATTTGGCAGGACATGGAGTTGAACCTGGGATTACCACATCCCTAGTGAGTGTCCTATCAGTGGGTATTGGCTATTCTGAGGTGGGTCTCTTCCCTCATCCCCCTTCATTTCAACTAGAAATTCCATCCTGGACCCTAGAAACCTTTTTGGTGAACATTTTTTACCAAACTGATTTTAAAAAAAAATAAAATTCTATAAAAAATGTTGATTCTGATGAAGAATTCCTGACTACCATCAAACCTTTAAGTTTTTAGTTAGACAAGGCCTGTGTGACTGATTCACTCCTGGGAGGGGTAGACTAGATATTTTTAAACCATCTTTATAATGATATCGGTCAGCTTCTCAGCTGGCATGCCTCAATTTAAATTAGAGCTATGACATTTTACAGAGGCAGAGGATCTGGTCTGTAAAGAGTAATGCCATGGTTCATACTAGATAACTTTCTTGAGATGAAACAAGGTAACAAGTGTCCAAAGTGCGTAGGCTTAGTCGGGCCAGGCTCCTATGGGAAGCCAATGAGAGCTCTGCCCATTAAAAGCCCTTCCAAATTTGGATCACACAAAGGACTAGAATGAAGTTGTCGTGAGAGATCAGTGACTCACTAGAATTCTGCATCTGAACTGAAACAAGATGGCAGCTGCGCCAGCAGGAAGCCAGGAGCCTCCTCTTAGTGCATTGAAAGGTACAGTACTTCCATGACATGACAACTCTGTTCTGCGCACCTTAGTATCCAGTGCCATAAGAGCCACAGTGCAGTTCAGCTAAAATTAGTGTCAAGCTCCCTGTAAGTCCTATTAATTTAGTTGCTCTGGATTTACATCAGTAACTGAGCAGAATGTGGCCCATTGTTTGTCCAATGTTTCCTGGTTCGCAGTGTGTCTCGGCAGCCCAGCATACTGGAACTATGTAAATTGCTTTGATAGTAACTGGATAAAGAACCAATCATTTAATGTTCTGTTTCTCATAGTCAAATTGCCATTTGCTCAACACTCGACTGTTGTGTGAGTGCTGCGTGCGTGCTTTCTCTCTCTATGGCAGTTTCACAAAGACTACAGAAATTGATCTACTTTTGGCTTTAGCTTTTCCTGTCTGAGCTGCTTTTCTCAGGGGAAGATATGCGCACAATCTGCTCTGCCCATCTTTGTATTCCACATTGAACTCTGAGTCCTGTGTTCTTTAATTATGCGTTTTTATTTGCTGCTACCATAGTGCATAAGTTTCTCTGTTAACTTTAAGTAACTTCAAAAACAAGGCAGTCAACTTTCAAATTGTAATGGTGCTAGGATTATATCTAGTTTTTGGTTTCAACAATTCTGTACACATGGGCGGCAGCCCTGGGCTCTGGGGGAGCAAACCCCAGGCTTGGGGAAGCTAGCGCCTGGCCCAGCCTACCCCTTCTTCCCGAGGCCCCACCCTGTGTGTCTGCCGGCCCCTCTTCCCCCAGCTCTGGAGTGCTAAGTGGGCAGGCACTGTGCCCCCACCCCCAGCACTGGAGCACAGGCTAGTTCCCTTTAGCCCCAGCCTGGGGCCCTGGCCATAGGGGGAAGAGCCCTGCACAGCACCAGAAAGCAGGAGGGAGCCTAGAGGTGGAGCAGAGCATGAGGGTGGGGGGCATGCAAGGCTGTAAAGGGAGGCTCAGCCTTCCCCAACTTTTGATACCTGCTGACCATGTCTATACACATGCTGGATTCAGTTCAAACCTGGTGTAAGCAGGCATTGCCTCGTGCTATATGTTTTAACACACAAGTCTACGGCTGATACATTAAGAAACTGAATACATGTAAATCTCACCTTTTAGAGATGTTCCAATAAGCTTTTTCACAGACTAGACTCCTTCCTAGTCTGGGTCCCGTCCTTTTCCCGGTACAGTTCTTGTTAGTTCCAGCTCAGGTGGTAACTAGGGGATTTCTCATGACTGGCAGCCCCCTCTGTTCTATTTAACCTCCTTTTTATAGCTTTGGCACAAGGAGGGAATCTCTCTGGATCCCCATCCCTCCTAAATGGAAAAGCACCAGGTTTAAGATGGATTCTAGTTCAGGTGCCATGATTTCATGTCACTGTAAGACTTCCTTCTTCATTACCTAGTAGCTGGGAGACATGTACATAGGAAGGCTTATGGGTAAACAAACCCATTCACAGTTCATTGAGTCTGAAGCACCCTTAATGGCTTCCACTTAACCTGTTTAAATCAGTAATACAAGTTTATATCTTATTCTCCTAACTCCAGACATAGAAATAATACATGCAAACAAATAGGATGAACTCACTAGTAGAACACAAGCTTTGTAATGATAACTTACAAGAGACCTTTTGCATGAAGCCTATTCCAGTTACATTATATTCACACTCATTAGAATATTTCCATAAAATATATGGAGTGCAATGTCACATGTGGCAAATACAGCAGCATTTTAAAATGGATTTACATTGAGGAAGCCATGCGTATGCTTATAAAGTGAAATCCTTGTGCCTATGGTGGTAATGACACCCACTCTGGATTGGTGGAAGGCGATACTCACAGGCCTTCTAATGAAGATTTATTTGGATGGGTTGAGTTAGTCAGATTTAACGAATGTCTCCTATTGCTGTCTCTGAGGGCAGTGAGTATTTAAAAGCAATATTCTAAGGGGCAAATTAAAGTTAATTTGCTCAGTTCTGCACCAATAAGGCGCATCAGAGATTATAAATTATACTGTTAAATGTAATCTTCATTTTATATATAATAATGTCCACATACACACGACCCCATTCTCTCCTCAGAGTTGAGAAGATGGTTAATATCATGTGCTGCTTTCCACTAAGGGTAGCATAATATGTTTAGGGTAAAAGTCACCAGGTCTGTTCCTTTTGCTCATTTCAGAATTATAGTGCAAACCTACAAAAATACCAGCCATTCTGAGTTGACCTGTAGAGCATGCATAGCACAGGACTTGCTTATGTCCAGCACTCTGTCTCTGAAACTGTAAGGCACAACAACCTGACTCTGTTTATCTCTCTCCTTATAGAATAAAGGATGCAGACAAGCACTGTGACTAATTTAGCATGAATTTCTAGCTATTTACCTCAGTATCTGAAGCATGGAGAGTGTTTATCCATGTGACTTCCGTAAGAGTCAGTGAGTCTCATGACTAGACCAGTGCATGATGTTTATACTACAGGAGTGAGAGAGTGATCTGTCTTATAGATTTAGACAAGTAACAAACCTTTGTATTCCTGACTACTCTGTTGGGAACAGTTTTGTGACTTCACTGAGCACATTAACCATCTGCACTAAAAAAAAAAAACCCCTAACACCTATCACAACTGACTTATTCAAGCCCTCAAACTCGAGTTTGTAAATGTTGCATTCTAATCTAATGAATTCCAAGGTAGTAGCAGTATAAAAACATCATTTATCACAATTAAATAGGAGCAAGAATCCTTTACTTTGATTTAGAAGCTGACAATTTGAGCACTGGTGCCTTATATAGGTGCCTATTACCCCCCCACCCTCTATCTCAATTTTTCACACTTGCTATCCAGTCACTCCTATCTCCAGTTGAGGTGGTAAGACCTCTCTGCTGTAGCTGACGCTGGGTGGTTTAGTCCCCAAAACAACCTTATTCTCCATTGTATTAAGGCTTTTTTTTGTGCTGTTCTGGCAAGTGGTAAAGTAGGTTGAATAATTTTGTGAATGGAATAGTCTCAGAGAGCTTCCTTAGTCAGTGCACAGCTGGCACTTGGGTCTTATGTCCATCCTGCTCCTAGCATGGGTGGCTGGAATACAGTGCACTTTTGCTGTTCACTTCTTTTCAAGACGCCTAGGAAGGATGCTCTAAGGCAGTGGTACTCTGACTGAAGCCCGTGAGCCACAAGTGTCTCTTTAATGTGTCCCCTGTGGTTCTTTGCAGCACAAGATATTAAAACACTGTGACTTAGTAAAAGCATCCTGATTGGTTAATAATTATGTCATTAACCAATTAAGTCATCAGCTTGCAGTACATTATTAACTTATTTGCTGTGGGAATACAGTACTATTACCATAGTAAATGAAACCTGGAAATTACGCTGCTGTGGCTCTTTTGGGTAATGTTGATCGCTAATTTGGCTCCTGAACCACTGAGGTCTGAGTATCCCTGCTCTAAGGGTTTGCCTGTGTTGCAATCCTAGGGGTGATCGGAGCACAGGTGTTGCTAAATAGAGTGGTGTGGACATGGTAGCACAGGAGTCGGTGTATAAGCCTGCTGGGGGGCCTGGGTGTGTTCTCGCATTGCTAGCCTGCATTGAAGCATCTGCTTTGCTATTTTTAGCTGGGCTAGCATGGGTGAACGGAGAAGCGATATGTCTACTCGCGTTGCAATCACACGTTGGATTGTAGTGTAGACGTGCCTAGGGTTAACACAGAGGCAGGCCAGGCCCCTGCACAGCCCCAGCACACAAGTGCAAATGATAACTTAAAGCGAAATCCACCAGCCTCTTGCCGAGTGCAGAAGCAGAGTAACTGAGAATCATGCTCGTGGAGTCTAATGGCAGCAGCCACAGGGATATAAATGCACGTTGTGAAGTGATGGATGCAACTCAGGAAATCACATTCTCTAGTTAAGGGCAAAGACCCCAGATCTGGATGAGCTGCTGCGCAGCAGTTTGGGAGGTCCCACACGATTGTCCAGATTCCGTCAGGGTCAGAAACAGCCTCTCAGGGTATTTTGGCATTTCTGTTTCAAGCCCTTGACTGAGGCAGGAAATTGGTGTTTGGGGGAAATTAAACATACAGCTGGAAATAGGGCAAGGCACACAAACTCTGCTATTCCTTTCGGCAGAGGTCTTTGTTTCAGCCATATCCTCTACACCAGCGGTCCCCTGCCCTCCCAACTTGTTATAACAACTCCATAGCCCAGCTGTGCCACAAAACTGGTGTTCTGCATATAAAACCCAGGGCTGACATTAGGGAGTAGCAAGCAGGGCAATTGCCCGGGGCTCCACACTACTCCAGTGGGGCCCCTTTGAAACTAAGTTGCTCAGGCTTTGGCTTTAGCCCCGGGTGGCGGGGCTCAGGGACCCAGGCTTCAGTCCCATGCGAGGGGGGAGGGGGCTTTGGCTTTCTGCCCTGGGCCCCAGTGAGTCTAACTCGCCCTGCTTGGTGGACCCCTGAAACCTGCTCATGGCTCCCTGTAGGTTGAGAACCACTGCTCTACTCTAAGCTGATCAAGGCATCCATCCCCATTGCAGTCTGTATATTAAAGATTTGTACATTAACATTTAGTAGGCTTCCCTTGGTGTACAAAATTCTAGCTCTCTTTCTCTACCCCCCGCCCCACCAACAATGCTGTCAGTAGAATAACTCGCCTCTGCTACACCTCTAAACAGAACACCCATTCATTAATGCAAATCCTAACTAAAGTACCTAGCATTTGCTGTTTATAAGAATATCCTGAAAACCTCATTTATCAGTTTTAAATGCATCACTGATTCCTAGCCAGTGGGGATCCCCTATCAGCTGCCTGCCATTATTTAGAATGTATGTACACTAGCAAAAATTTGAGCTCCCTGAAACGGTTTGTCACAGGTGTTCCAAGATGGTAAATTATATTCATTCAGCAATTGCTCCAGCAATCAATAAGCATGAATAGAAAGAGTTCATTGTCGCATGTAATTTTCATGATAAACCATTCCTGGAGGCAGTTCACTTAGGAACTGGTGTAATGTAATTCAGTCCTAGTCTCCAAGAAGAGTTTTTCCTTCCAGTACCTTACAGTCTTCATGGACAGATTATTGTTCGGACAGATGAGTCTAATGATCATTTAGATTATGGTTGGAGAATAAAATGAATAAGAATGTGATCTCAGCAGTTCGGGCCAAATTCTGCTGTTATGCCAGTGTAAATCCAAAGAAATTCAGTGACTTTATTGGATTTAATGTGGTTTGACTAAAATCAGACTCTAGCCTTTTATGTGCAACAGAGGCCGCTGTCCTCCTTACCCAGTGCAAACAGTCAGGCCCTCTGTGGCTCAAACTCCTAAATCTAGGCCACTGAATGGCAAGTTGTGGCAGTCAGCCCCTGGCCCACATTGGGGGCAATGCAAAGCCACCCTCTTGTAAAGAAGGCTTTGCAAGTGTGGCCCTGTTTCTTGTCTTCCCTTAAGTGAGGTGTGCTTCCAGCTGTGCAGTCTGGGAGCAATCCTTGCAGCGACTGCTGTTGGCAGTGATACTTATTCAGTGTGCTTTCACCTGCAGAACGTCAGTTCAGTCTACTTCCCGTCATTTTGCCTAATAGGGTTTGTATGAAGAGGTTTGAGACCCTGTAAGTCTGGGGCCCTCACTTTGCTGAGGACTTATCTTGATAGCCACAGCTCCTATTTCTCGCTTTGTGCTTGCCAGCACTGAGTTCCCTCAGAGAGGGAGCATCTGTCCAGTGGGTCCAGGGCTGTGGAGGAAGAGGTCAGAGGGAACACTGGTGGTAGAGGTCTCTGGAAATCCATGCTGGTGTCAAGCATGTGTTTCCTGAGCCTTGTCAGACCTCTTGGCAAATGAGGATCATATTTTCCGTGTCCTCATTTAATATAGCTATAGAGCTTGCCATTCATGTTTATTTTTAGCAGCATGACAGTAATACAGACAATTAGACTGCATAACACTCCCATGTGGCAAAAACTAAGCTGTTTATCACAGTTTTGCAAAAACCCTAAATACTTTGATCCCTATGTTAGTACCTAGGAGCCTCATCAAGGATCAGGGCCCCATCATGCCAGGAACCATACCAAGTGGAAATAAAGCTGCTCTCTCTCCCTTGAGTGGAACGTTGCCAACCTCTGCTGGTGAAAGCAGCTTTTTGAGCCAAATAATTCTGGGGAAGAGAAGAGTTTTCTAGCAACAGTATGCAAGGTGGGGGGTGGGGAGTGTTGGCCTTTGTTTCCACAGGAGAAAAATTCAAGGCAAACGTTCAAACTGGCAAATTCTCCATTTCTATGCACAAATTTGTAGCAAAAATAGTTTCAGAAAAACTTACAATGATTTCTCTGACAGCAGTGCTGCTGTGCACTGTTTAAACAGGTGGTTATGTTTCTCCACAGAGGTGGTTGACATGATTTTCATGCACGAGGCCAGATTCTACATTGCTCTAGTGAAAATTCAGAATAACTCAGCTGGAGCTACTGGATTTACACTGGCAGAATTTGGCCCACTTGTAAAGATTTTTTGGCAAGTTTTAAAATACCCCCAGAAACCAGAGCTGCAAATCCAGAGAAAAAGAGCTTTGGTGTGTGGAGGTTGGTTGTTGTTCAAAAGCTTTTTTTGCTCTTTAACCATTCCATAACACTTGTCTGGATGGAGCACAATTAACTACCAGTTAAATTTGCTTCCCAACCAAACACATCCAAGTCTAACACTTGCCCACTCACCATATCTTCCTGGCTTGTGCTTTTTCAGCCCAACTACTTCAACAATCAACACCTCAATGATGTTATGCGGACGGACTCCCTAGCATGCATAGGAGAACAAGCTCTTTTATGTTTCTACTTTCACCCTATTTTAAAACTTACTATGCAGGTAGGAGATCGAGAGTATTTCAGCCTCTTAAACGGGAGGCAGCTGACTACAGACAGGATTCCATAGAGTCTGAGTTCCAGCTTTCGTTTGTTTATCATGGACCACACTTTCTCTGGAGCTTTTAGGAGTACAGAGAGAGAGATCAAGGGTGAATACTCTAGTGTAATTAAATAGTTGCAGAAGCTATCATTTAACCTTATTTTCATAGATACTTGAAGAGTGCATGTACTACAGACCAAAAGAGGCTGGGCTTTCTGGATGAAAAATTCTACATAGCTGATAGTCACCATCGCTAATTTTTGCCTGGTTTTGTTTTACATCCCAGTGCCCATAGCTGCCCTCTTTCCATGCTGCCTGCTGCATCTGTTGAGAATACATGAGACCTCTGGAATGCACTGTTTTGCATGCTGGTTTTAGGGGGAGCAAGGAGAAAACTTTTCTGACTTTCATTATTTTAGGTGAATTTTTATTTCTTCAAGTTAACCTCTCTCTACCTTGCATGTCCCAGTGCAAACTCCTTGCCTGAGTCCATTTGTGAATGAAGAGGACATAAAACGCCTTTATTTATAACCTTCAGGAGTCTGCTAAATTGAAACTATACCATAATTGTTTTAGTCTCCTACCTTGTCATCCAAGACGAACAATGTCCTATTTTACTCAGTTGTCTTCACTCGGAGGTTTGAATGGTCTTTGCCCTTGGTTTATATTTAGCTCTCCAATCAAAATAAAACCCCACTCCACCTAGGGGAAACAAGAGTCTGAGTCAAATACTTTCTTCATCCAGTCTCTAGATCACAGGTTCTCTGCGTGCAAAGTTTCTTCCTTTGCTGCAGCAAAGGAGTGAAGGGGATTTTCTGTTCACCCTTTACGGAAAGGACCAGGACTGGGTCCTAAAAAAGACGTTAAGTGCTCAGTCGGAGCCTCGAGGCCTTTATGCTGCCAAATCCATGGCACTTGCTTCATTCATAGATTCCAGGGCCAGAAGGGACCATTTTGATCATCTAGTCTGACCTCTTGTACAATGCAGGCCAGAGAACTTTCCTGAAAGAATTTTGAGAGCAGATCTCTTAGAGAAATATCCAATCTTGATTTAGAAATGGCCAGTGGTGGAGACTCCGCCACAACCTTGGTAAATTGCTCCAAAGGTTAGTTAACTTTCTCACTGTTTAAAAACGTGCACCTTATTCCACTCTGAATTTGTCTGGCTTCAACTTCCAGTCTTCCCTGCCCTAGCTGTACCCTCTGGGATTCCCAGACTAAGAACCCCAAATAAGTATCTTCAGGGTTTCTGCTATACCCTTCTGGCTCCCTCTCCGGCTCCTCCCAATGTTCTTACTGGAGACCATGTTTGCAGCTCCTATTACTTCCCAGCCCTGCCTTGTATTGAAGAAAGGCAGCCATATATGTGTATTTTGCCCTTTTCCCAGCATACCTTGCCTTGGAGCCTGCAAGACCCATCAGCCCTGGGAGCTATAAATCCCAGCATTCTCCTGATCTGGGCTCAAACTTGGAACAGTAGCACTAGACCTGGAGCATGTCTTTAGAAGGCCAGCACATCCTGTTACTAGGGTTACATTCTAATTACTCCTGAACTACTGTAAATGGCCAGGATTAGTATTAATCTCTGAATTGCCCCAAATTTTAAATTTGGGAACCTATCAATTTTAAGGAAAGATGAACAATATTAGTATGTTACAGGAGAGCCCGTTAAAATCTAATTCGACTCTTATTGAAGTAAGACTGCCTATTGAATAATTAATAAATGTGGCAATTTTAAAAACCTCTGAACTGGGAGGATTTCATTAAGATAGAAGTCTTCTCGATTCCAACTTGGTTAAGTCATTTTAGATTTCCCCCCCCCCCACATTCCCCTCCCTCCAAAAGACATATTATATATGTCTCCACTTGCACTTTCTCTAGTTATGGATAATCCACTACAAGAAAACATTTGACTTAATGCACCATGTAACTGAGGACCAGCAGAATTAGCAATGTCTGTTCTTGGTAGTGTTCACTGGAAACAATTTAAAGCCTGATCCTGCAATGAGCTCTGTATGGTAGGAATCTTGGAGCTGCACAGAACCCCACTGAAGTCTAAGGGTTCCATGCAAGCTCAAGGTTTACCTATATGGGACAATTTTCAGGACCCAAGGCTTAGAGAAGGTAGTTAACGAGAGCAGTTTCGTGATGCAGTACAAAAGCAGGCAAGATGGAGAATTGTGTTGGATGGCATATTAGCCAAAAACCCGAAACAGCTCTCCCCACAGGGGCTTGAACATTCAAACTGATTGATTTGTTTTGGGTTTACTGTATTGTGCAAAATTAACCTCAGATTGCTTAAATTCCAGGCTGCTCCCAGATAGGGTTGCCACCTCTGTGATCCAAAAAAATGGGCCATCTGCTTGCTCCCCACATCCCACCCCATAGATCTGCCCAGTACCATTCACCCTGCTACCCAGTGCACCGACTCCCCCTCCCAGCCCCAGGAGAGAGCTCCAACTCCCAAAGGTTTCTGCTCCCAGAGCTGCCTCAGTCACCAACCACAATACAGTGCTGGCTGGACCCACCCCATGCCTGCCCAGCAGTGGCCCTGCAGGTACTACCTGTGTTGTGGTGACTGGGCGCTGCTGGCTCTGAGATCCCCTGTCCTTCTGGCTGCACCTGAGCTGCCCCATCCCCACAGCTCCCAGATACTCAGGAGCCAGAGCTCCCTGTGGGCAGGTACCATTACCCTGTGGTTCCCCCCCCTACAGCCACTAAAGGCTGAGGGAACCAGTGGGGCCATGGCTGACAAAACCCAGGACTTTTACTGTCCCAGAATGACTCACCAATTTCCCAGGGCAGCTACCTTAAAAGGGCAGGGGGGAGGATGTGGGAATGATCTTGGGGAAAATTTAGACAGGTGGCAATTCTGCTCCCATCATGCAGTCTGAGTAAACAGAACATGGACACCAAAAGTGTAAATATATCATAAGCAGTTAAATCACAGCAGTGTCATGGATTCAAACAGTCCTCCAGTGGCTCCCCTAGTAAGACATGGGTGGTCTGTTGCTGAAGTGTTTAATGTGGAGATGACTATCCTGTCTACTCAGGATGGGAGGGAAAAAACACATTTCTGCTCTACTTATGACTGCATTATTCAGTCTCTTGCTCAGGGGCGTCATTTCAGATTTGGTGTGGGCAGGGGCAACTTTACCCATGATTCCAAGGGCTACTTAGGCACCTGGAAACTCTCTAGGCTATTTTGCGGATAATAATTTAGAAATAAGCTGATTGGGCACTGTATCTAATTCCTATATATAAAAAAGACCATTCAGGTCTAATACTAACATGTTCTCACACCTTGTGTTAAGTTACTTAAGGGACGCTGTTAGATTTAAAATTTTAATGTATATTCTTTGTTACTAACTCTTAAATACAACAACTGAAACAACTGTAGAAATATCTAGATTACTTTTTCTTGCATTTTTGCAGTTCATCAAGCTTGGAAAAGACCATTTAAATTTGGAAACATCTTACTAGGGCAAGGCCCCCTGAGTTTATACTGCACCTGCCTGGGCCTCTAGAGGTGTTACCTCACTACAAATAATAGACTAGAAACTAACCTTAACCGGAGTGAAACTGACACGTTCAAGTCACTTTCACGGTGTTGCCAATCCCAAATGTTCAAAAATCATGAATCAGGCTTACCAAAAATCATGAGATTGGCTTTAAAATCATGAGATTATGTAAAAATAACAGATTTGGGGTTCTTTTTATTTGACTTCTGCTTTTTGAGCCTTTCGGGTGCATGGGGGTCGCAGTTTGAAGCTTTCACTGAATGTACTCTGAACACTAAAGTGTTGAAGCCTTGAGGTAGATAAGTTTTGGTTATAGCCACTTTCCACATGGGGAACCAAAGCCTGATAAGGTTAAGTGACTTAAGGCCATACAGCAAGTCAGACAAATTGGAATCAATCCCAAGTCTCAGGGTTCCCAATTACCTTGCACTAATTGCTAGACACATTCCCTTGTCACCAACATGGCTGGTTAGTGAGTCACTGAAGTATGCTGCATACACTGAAGGCTTAAATATACCATCAAAAGAGCTTGCATCTTTCGTGAGGTTTTTCAGCCTTTTAGAAAATTATAGGAGTATCTGATAATCTGGGGTGCAGATTGGGAGCTGTTTTTATGGCTCTGGAAACAGAAAGTTGTCAGAGTTTTACCTTGTGAGCTGTATTAATCAGTATGGCAACATAACTGACCAATGCAATCTGGGACTATTTTTAGTTCCTATGAAAAGCCTGGGGTGGCTTCAGACAGGAAGAGAGAGTCTGATCCAATTAGCGTTGGAGTAAAGGAGGGAATGAATTTAAAAGTGGATTTCTATGGGCACCCACGTTAGCAAAATATGCCAGCAGCAACACCCTGTAGAGAAAAGGGACAAAGAGTCCTGTGCACCTTATAGACTAACAGAAGTATTGGAGCATGAGCTTTTGTGGGTAAATACCCACTTTGTCAGACCCTGTAGAGAAGTGTTTGATGGCCTCCAGTCAGGTATGTTTGCAGATCCACTGTATGCTCTGCTGGCATGTAAGATATGGGTACATATCTTCATGAAAGATTTCCACTAAGTGATATGGTTCCTTGTCTTTGACACATTTTTATGAAGTGTCAGATCTTTAGGGAATGATCTGAAATTGTGCTGCATGTCTTCCTCTCAGCCAGTGAAGACGAGCCTATTCCTTCACTGCCAGTCCTGGTAGCTTTCCCTGTACTTTTTTGTGTGTGTGTTTTTAAGAATGCCTGTCCAGATCACATGACCTGCCATGGAGTGAATGCCATCTTCAGAGGTGAATTCCATTTTCCTGGACTCAGCCTAGCTGAGTGACACTAACATTTCCTTTGCTTTTATACTAGTTAGGGGAAGCTAGAATAAGGTCTCATCTACATGCAAAGTTGCAACAAGTGAGTTAGTCACCTTAAGCCACTGCATGAGGGTATGACTATGCTGGAGTTGGAGCTGGAAATTTCAGTTAGGGTAGACGTACACATGTTAGCATAGAATGAGATGTCACACTAAAATAACAGGGTAGCTGCGGCAGCGTGGATGGCAGCTCAGGTTAGTCATTTGAGTACAATCCAGTCAAAATTCCTATGTGCATACGTGGGCAGCTAGAATCCCAGGTATTACTACATTGGCAGAACTGCTTCATTGCCATTTACTGTCTACAGTAGGGGACTAGCCAGCATAGTCTTAATCTACACTTAGAAGTTAAATCGGCATGATTACATAGGTCAGGGGTGCAAAAAAAATAGCATCTCTGACTGACATACCTATACCAACAAAACCCCAGTGTAGATACAGCTATGTCAATGGAAGAGTGCTTCTGTCACGGTAACTAATATTGTTCAGGGAGATGGTATTCCAACACTGACAGAAAAACGACATCTGTTGGTGTAGGCTACATCTAAACTAAGTGGCTATGCTTGCATAGCTATGCCAATGAAGGATCTGTTATGTAAACATACTGTTACACGTGGCCTGAGCCAGTTAGTTAGGGTCAGATTTAAGCTAACTCAAAGTAGGAATACCTACAGAGGTGTTTGCACCAGTTTAAAAAAAAAATACAGTTCATTTTACTACAAGTTCTTTTGTTTGTTTGTTTATTTTGGTCAAAAAACTGAAAACCCAAAGTTTTGGCTGTGGGAACCCAAAAAGTTGTGACTGATCAGGAAAAATTTTGGTTTTACTGAAAGTTCTCATAGACTGAAGTTTTTCAGTTGCCAAAAATGAAACATAAAATGCTTTTTTTCCCCAAGAAAGCCTATTTATTTAAATAAAAAAGGACATTTCCAACAAGGATTTCCATTGTGATAAAATCACTGTTTTCCACTAAACGAACAAGCACTTTGATAGAAAATTGTCATCTAGCTCTTGTACTCAAGAAAAATACTGGGCTGATGGGTTTTATTAGTTAGCACTAGAATATATCACTCATGAGGCATGGTATAATGAACGTCAGAGCCAAAGTGTTGGTTAAGGAGAGCACTTCATGCTCGGAGTTGGAGTTGCCGATTAACCTAAGTTATCAATAGACTTGAACTCATGCTTTTTATGACTATTATTTAAAGTAATAAATATGCAAGAGTAAAATCATATGTGTTCACTAAGACTGAAACTACTACAAACTCTCTCAAATCGGTTAAGAGTTACACAATGTAGTTATCAAACTTAGGTCAAAATAATGTCTATTACACGTCAGGAGACAAGATTATAAAACAGGCAGTTCAAGGAGGCAGCTTGTCAATTTTGTTGCAGGCCACAACCAGTGGAAATTTTTCTCACTGCAGTGATGCAATCTTTAGCTAGGTGAGACTTTTAGGCTTGGCTAAAATCTCTGTTTACCTGCTGGAAATTCACTGTAATTACAGTGGCTGACTTTTCTTTCTTTCTTCCCCCCAACATAAACATTAAAGTATAAGCTTACAAAGTAGTTCAGGAGCTTTTCACTGAGCAATGTCAATTTTGTTTCTGTGGAAAACTAACACATCGCTAGGAACAGACACAGAATTATGATTTCTATGGGCACCTTCCCATTATGGCTTTAACAGGATCTTCAACACACACATATCCTATCACACTTCCACCCTAAAGGTAAATAGCCTTCAGGATGTCTCCTGTAAGATCAAAAGAAAAAGAAAACTACTTAAGGTGAAAAGGTTCAGGCTTCTGCTCTGTTGTGGGTAGGAATTGTACTGCAGTTGAGGACTAGATAGAACTTCTACCCTTCTAGCCAGAGGGTATCTTTGGTTACAGGAAGGATTGTAGCAGGTGTTGGTGCTGTCTCTTCCTTTCCCCCAGGTGATAAAGTCTAGAATCTTGGCAGTTCAGGATCTTGGGAGGATCAGTCTTCTTCCAATGGGTGGTGATCCCAAAGTGGCACATGCTTTGGTCTGTGTACATGGATCTTATAGGGGATAATTCTCCCTGACTCCACTTTATAACAATTCCTCTCAGAGCTGTGGGCAAAGTAAGGGTGCAATATACCCTAGATATGGGCGACCTGATACAATCTTATACTAATGACTAACTTCTGGTCTGGGGGTAGTCCACTCTCTGGGTAACATTTCATCAGCCCTCATCTGCATAAAAATTCAGTCCGTGATTGAGGCAAGGCCTTAATTATGTCAGAAGTCAGGCCCTATATTCCATCGATGCACCACGGTCTCTCCCATTCTCTGCCTTTGGCACATAATGGTTTTGTCTTCTGTTGACTGTAATACAGTAGAATCTCAGAGTTACAAACTGACCAGTCACCCACACACCTCATTTGGAACTGGAAGTACACAATCTGACAGCAGCAAAGACACCCTCCCAACCCCTTAAAAAAAAAATACAGTACTCTGTGCAATGTAAACTATTACAAAAAAGAGTTTCTTTTAGGAAATAGATTTGACAAGGTAAGGAAACTGTTTCTGTGCTTGTTTTCTCTAAATTAAGGTGGTTAAAAGTAACATTTTTCTTCTACATAATAAAGTTTCAAAGCTGAATTAAATCAATGTTCATTTGCAAACTTTTGAAAGAACAATCATAACGTTTTGTTCAGAGTTACAAACAACCTCCATTCCCAAAGAGTTTGAGGTTCTGCTGCACTTTGATCTAATTCTGGTTGTTGGACTTGGTGGGAGTGGGGGCTAGGTGAGAGTGCTTAAAATGGTCTGGAAAAAAATATGGGGTGGTTCTATCATAGTCTGGGAGTAGCAGTGTTGGCAAAGCAATGCTTAAAGTTCACATTTTAGTGACCCCACTTGAGCCAAAACAAATTTTAAAAAAATTTGTGTGGGTCTCTGGCTCCTGGTGGCCCCAGCTCCCATTTTAAGTACTGGTTGCTGGATGCTGTTTGGTGGTGTCCTGTAATACGCAGGAGATTGGGCTGGATGATGTGGTAGTCCCTTCTGGTCTCAAACTCTATGGCTTCATCTCAAAGCAAAAAGCTGCTTAACACTTTAACATCAATTCTATCTTAAATAAGGCCATTCAAATTTAAGTGGGCTATTTCTCTCTCTCACACCCCAACTCACTCTGGAATGAGGGGCTGTGTGGTGGGGTATACAAATCTGCAAAAAGTAGAAACGAGGTCAAATTACAAAGGAGGAATATAAACAAATAACACGTGTATGTAGGAACAAAATTAGAAAAGCCAAGGCACAAAATGAGCTCAAACTAGATAGAGACATAAAAGGTAACAAGAAAACATTTCTATAAATACATTAGAAGCAAGAGGAAGACCAAGGACAGGGTAGGCCAGTTACTTAATGGGGAACAATAACAGAAAATGTGGAAATGGCAGAAGTGCTTAATGACTTCTTTGGTTTGGTTTTCACCAAGAAGATTGGTGGTGATTGGACGTCTAACATAGTGAATGCCAGTGAAAATGAGGTAGGATCAGAGGCTAAAATAGGGAAAGAACAAGTTAAAAATTACTTAGAGCTGTCTACACTGGCACTTTACTGTGCTACAACTTTCTCACTCAGGGGTGTGAAAAAACACCCGCCGAGTGCTGCAGGTTTCAGTGCTGTAAAGTGCCAGTGTAGACAGTGTGCCAGCACTGTCCCTGCCGGAAGTGTGGTGTTTTTGTTTTTTTAAGTGTGCTGGGAGAGTGCTCTCTCCCCGAACTCTGCCGCAGCTACACAAGCCATGTTAAAGCGCTGCCAGTGAAGATGTGCCCTTAGACAAGTTAGATGTTTTCAAGTCACAGGGCCTGATGAAATGCATCCTAGAATATTCAAGGAGCTGACTGAGGAGATATCTGAGCTGTTAGCGATTCTCTTGGAAAAATCATATTTGGAAGATGGGAGAGATTACAGAAGACTGGAAAAGGGAAAATATAGTGCCAATCTATAAAGAAAGAGAAATAAGGACAACCCGGGGAATTCCAGACCAGTCAGCTTAACTTCTGTACCTGGAAAGATAATGGAGCGAATAATTAAGCAATCAATTTGCAAACGTCTAGAAGATAATAAGGGGATAAGTAACAGTCAGCATGGATTTGTTCTTGACAAATGCTGTCAAAGCCACCTGATAGCTTTCTGTGATGGGGTAACAAGCCTTGTGGATGGAGGGAAGCGGTAGACATGGTATATCTTGACTTTAGTAAAGCTTTTGATACTGTGACCTTCTCATAAACAGCCTAGGGAAATGCAACCTAGATGGAGTTGCTCTAAGGTGGATGCATAGCTAGTTGGAAGACTACTTTCTGGGAATAGTTATTAGTGGTTCACAGTCATGCTGGAAGGGCATAATGAATGGGGTCCAGCAGAGCTCAGTTCTGGGTCCTGTTCTGTTCAATATCTTCATCAGTGATTTTGATAATGGCATAGAAAGTGCACTTATAAAGTTTGTGGATGATACTAAGCTGCGAGGGGTTGCAAGTGCTTTGGGAGATAGGATTATAATTCAAAATGATCTGGACAAACTGGAGAAATGGTCTGAAGTAGTAAACAGGATGAAATTCAATAAGGACAAATGCACTTAGAAAGGAACAATCAGTTGCACACATACAAAATGGGAAATGACTGCCTAGGAAGGAGTACTGCTGAGAGGGATCTGGGGATCATAGTGGATCACAAGCAAAATATGAGTCAACAGTGTAACACTGTTGCAAAAAAAGCAAACACCATTCTGGGATCTATTAGCAGGAGTGTAGTAAGCAAGACACGAGAAGTCATTCTTCCACTCTACTCTGCACTGATTAGGTCTCAGCTGGAGTATTGTGTCCAGTTCTGGGCACCACATTTCAGGAAAGATGTGGACAAATTGGAAAAAGTCCAGAGCAACAAAAATGATTAAAGGTCTAGAAAACATGACTTATGAGGGAAGACTGAAAACATTGCGTTTGTCTAGTCTGGAAAAGAGAAGACTGAGAGGGGACATGATAGTTTTCAAGTACATAAAAGGTTGTTATAAGAAGGAGGGAGAATAATTGTTCTGATTAACCTCTGAGGATAGGACAAGAAGCAATGGGCTTAAATTGCAGCAAGGGAGGTTTGGGTTGGACATTAGGAAAAACTTCCTAATTTTCAGGGTAGTTAAACACTGAAATAAATTGACTAGGGAAAATGTGGAATTTCCATCATTGGAGATTTTTAAGATCAGGTTAGACAAACACCTGTCAGGGATGGTTTAGATAATACTTAGTCCTGCCTTGAGTGCAGGAGACCGGAGTAGATGACCTCTCGAGGTCCCTTCCAGTCCTGTGATTCTGTGAAGCCCCACATTGGGCAACACCAGGTTCATGAGCTGATGTGGGATCAGTTGGCCGTATCCCATCACACCTGTGGAGGGAGGAGCTTAAAAAGGGAAATAAAGAGCACCATCGGTGGTAGACCAGAGAGAGAAAAGCAGCCCTCCAGTTTTTGGAGAGAGGACTGTCTGAAGGCAAGAACTCCTTGGATGATCGCTGCCTGATGGTCCCTGAAGGAAGGGAAGGCCTGATTCTGATCCACCTTTGATGGCATTATTTTTCCATATTAGCCTGTGAGCCAATTGTGGACACAGCTTAACGGAAGCTCTCTTTTAAAAAGAGGGTCTTAGCCCACCTGTGGGACAACTTATTTGTGTTAAGTTCTTTTAGTTAGTTGACGACCTTGGAAGGGGTGGACTAAGTCTCTAACAACTGGGCTGGTGTGGTTGAACACTCAAACGTGACAGAGTAGAAGCCTTGTGAGTGAAGGAGCTCTGCCCAGGGTCTAGGGGTACTCAGGGAAAGGAATCCAGTGACAGATTGCTTCTGAATTCTCTCTATATGTTTCCAGTGATGGTAAATGGATTTTAAAATGTTAAGTATCTTTGGCTAGGCTTATCTTTGTTATGCATACCAGAAAGCTTGCAAAATTGACCTGCAAATACATAAAAATAGGTCATCTTAAGGGAGTTCAGGTTGGGCCAAGAGTATTGTGAATAATTTTTCTTGCAATCTTTTTGTACTCCCAAAGCCACAATTTAAGAAACATTTAAGGAAGGGAAGAGGAATAAGAGAACTTTTTGGAACCTCCATAGTCTATTTTGAGTTCAGATCAGGTTTCGAGTGGGAATTCAGGAGTACTCTTTTTATTGCAACATATTTCCAGTAAACTTAAAAATGTATCACAGTCTGACATGGTATTGCAGAATTGACTTGTTCCTTCACAAGAGAAGTTGGGATTGATACTGACGTTTTCAAGACAAGGCATGAGAGGAACAGCATGAGGAAAACTTTGGTGAGCTGCTTGTGTGTGTATTTTTGAAAAGACAATCTTGTTTTATTTCTAGAGATAGTAAATAAATATATATTGCGCGCACACACACAATCTGCCTGCAGTCTTCCTGTTTTTCCTCAGTTATGCAACATAATGATGAATACTACCTAACCTTGTGTTTGTTATAGTTTGATATTTTCAAAATCTGGTATTTGAGTAAAATTCTAGCCCTTGTGTATGGTAGTTATACTAATGCGACCAATTGTGACATTATATTAACCCTGGAACTTAATAGAATTTGAATCTGAATCTTTAAGCAAACAAACAAAATCTTAGCTATAGGCTGTATAAAGAATACGGCCCCAATCCTACACACACTTGTGCGGTTGCTTAACTTTATCGATATGAGCAGTTCCTTGGACATGTGCTAGACTGTTCATGAAAACAGAATAAAACACACAGCTAAATGTTTGCAGGGTCTGGCCCTGTATAGCTGAGTACTAGTGTCACTGTGTTGACAAACAGATCTCTGAAGCAAGAGAGAAAAAAGACCTCTTTAATGATAAAATGTCTGTCTTCTAGAAAATGAGGATTTTTTAAATGTCAAATAAATTTAAGTTTAGATTTTGGTTTTTATTGCATTCTGTTTTCTCAACTTCTTTATTTTGCAAGGATCAACAGAGCAATTCATATTAAAGATATGTGCTAAATAACTTTGAGTAACATGCAAGGAATTCCAATGATATGACAAACAATGGGTCTGATCCTTCTCCCATTGAAAGGAGTGGCAAAAATCCCATGGACTTCACCTGATGCAAGATTGGACTCAAAATCTTGCTGCTTATGAAATCAATACAGGACTCATACCAGTATGGGACTGTGATTCACAGTCTTATGTAGAAATCCTTTATACAAAAGCAGTCTATGTTGTACTTTTTAGGGCAGTGGTTTTCAAACTTTTTGAGCTGAGCTCCCACTTTGAGTTACAATTTTTGGTTGCACCCCCATCGCCCCAGCCCAGACAAAAATAGACCCATGCAAAAGTCTGCTTGATAGCGTACTCGTAAACCTACCAGAGACCTTAACACGCTTTTTAATTCAATTACCTACATCTGTTACTCCTGGGGGAAATCTGTGAGCAGTATTTAAAAATTCTGCATATTTTATTTATCAAAACAACACAATGTAATCACGCCAGTTTCAGTTATTTTGGTAATTTATTTCATAATACCTGTCAGCAAGTAGGTCTGTAACATTACGGTCAACCAAAAAAAGATTCAGGAAATGTTTTATGACAAATAGATTCCTCACTAGGCATATTAATACAGAACGTTGAGTAATTTATTTCAACTACAATACAGAACCATATTTTCCGCATGCCTCAGAAGCAGTGCAAAGGCTTGGGGGAGTCAGGGGCAATGCAGGAGCTGAGCTAGAGAAAAGTAATTGCTGGGAAGGAGCCTGGGAGTGAACCTCTGGAGGGTTGTTGGGTGTGGGTGGGAAAATCCATGGAAGGGTTTTTGGGGGGGGGAGGGATTGTTAGGGATTTGGGATACTCCCCTGTGCAGATCCTGGCTGACCCCTAGCCTCTCCCATTCAGTCAGGCACATCTGCCCCTGTCTCCATGTGTCCGTGCCCCCTTCACTCAGCCAATTTTCCCATGTCCCCATGTGGTCCTGCACCCCCCACTCAACTGCCCCATTTCCATGTAGCCCTGCACCCCCCCACTCACTGCTGGTGCCACAGCAGCTCCTGGTGGGCGAAAGGCATAACTGCAGAAACTCTTCAGCAGAATGTATTTTCTGCAGAGAAAAAACAATCTGCGGGACACATTAATTCTGCACATGCACAGTGGTGCAGAATTCCCCTAGGAGTAACCTGTAAGTTTCAAATACACAGATACTTACCAATGGTACAGCCAAGGTACCAAAGCAGGCTGCTTGTATGTTGCAGCTAGGCTGCATTGCTAGGGCAGGGCCAGTATATGCCCCTCTGCACCTCCCCGCTTGGGGGAAGGTGCATGCGACAGTCTCTGGGGTTGGAGCTAGTGCTGGGTGTGGAGGCTGCCAGGAGTGGAAATCAGTGCAGCCACAGTGGATGTTGACACTGACCCACAGACTAGGTGACCTGCTGAGGTGAGTCGGAGTGAAAGTGGTGCTCCCTCCCTGCCCCCTATGGGGGGGAGAGGGGGTCTGGCCTGGGCCCTGACATACAGGGCTAGCACAAACTGCCTGGCATTGCTGTTTGCTTCCCTGAACGTTCCTCCACGTGCCCTAGGGAGGTGCACACCATAGCTTTAAATCCCCTGCTTAGTGAATCAGAGAAAAGTCAGAGAAACCAAGTCATGACTTCAGTTGTTTCTTGGTGAAACCCAGTGAAGTCCATTTTTTTCATTTAAATAATATGCCTTTTAAAATGGCTGTGCATGAAACAAGTTTCTAGAACTTATTCTTAGTTATATGGCCCATATCGTGTATAGTGCTTTAGACAGTGATGACACTAAATTTGTGGGCAAAGGAAATTGTTTATGATCGTCTACGGTAAGTGTGATATTGCCAAACAAGTTAAAGAGCATCTCAAACACATGATTTAGTTCTGGAGATTGAGATCATCCTTGAATGGCTGCAGTTATCACCGGCCAGGTTTCATTAGGTGACCTGTTTCATTTTCTTTTTTAAATTACATCTCTGTGGTTTTGAATGCCCTCCATTGCCTTGTGATCATGTTATCAGTCAGGAAATGCTACTCATGTTCTCTGTGGCCACAAGTCTGCTCCTAAAACACTTCCTTGTTTTAGTGCTCGGAAGAGCTGGTCAGTTTTTTTTGTTTGGTGTTTTTATTTTTTTATTTTGGTCAAAATAATTTTTGATGAAAATGGCTTTTTAACCAACATGGAAAATTTCACAGCAAGCTTATTTTAATCCTAACTTCCCTTTCTAAATGAAAAATAGAAAACCACAAACTTTTTTGGTTCTTGAAATCTGAAAAGTTTGGTGGCTTCACTTTTGCTCTTGAAAACGGGGCAGAGAATTGTTGTTTTGGGCTTAACCTAAACAATAAAGGGAAACATTTCAAACTAAATGAGATTTTTTTTCCCCAAAACTTTTAATAGAAAATGTGTTGTGTTTTTTTTTGTTGTTTTTTTTTTTAACCCTGTAGTGCTCTGCTTGATATCATCGTGTTCATATTCCAGGTTCATTCATTTATCCTCCCACAGGAAAGCAAGCAAAATGCTCAGAATAGGCCATAAGTGGAACTTGATCATATCATAGGCATTGAGCTGACTCTCTGCCCTGGAGTGAATGTCACAGTCCGTGTTGAGTCAGCCTGAAACAGCCTATCTCAGCTCATTTCCCTCCCTCCATCAGTCCAGCCTGATTCCTCTCACCCATTTTGTAGAGATAGGGCTGAAGAATGTCATATGTGCTGAGTCTCAAAACAAGGAGGGCTGGATGTAATTTAGGAGGGGCACAGAAAATGAAACCAAGGTACTATCTTTTTCGCAATCTGCAGTGGTGAGAGAGTCCCTAAAATTAAGTTCAGACCTGGTCTCAGTTCTCCCATATACTCTATCCCGAACCTCAAATGTTAATACTCGTATTGCTTAGACAAAGTAACGCTACATCTGTAGCCCTGTTCTTCCTAATGTGATGGTTGTCTGGTGTTTCTTTTTCTTGATACCAAACACTTGGATTAACCTTAATCTGTCAGTCATTAGCAAATATTAGTAAGTCATCTTTGACATTTTGCTCTAACTGAAACTGTAGGCTTTGCCTGTTGGAAGTTATTAATTAAATAAAACTCCCTGCTGTGTGGAAGGGGGAAAAAGTATAATTCAAAAGGGGAGATGAAAGTCGCCTTCTCAGTGTCTCATGCTGAAACGCAGGCATTTCTTCTGATCTCTGTCTCGGACCTTTCTCTCTTCAGAAGGCATTAGATTCTTCAGATAACCTGTTATTTCCAATTAGAAGTAAGTGCCCTTTGCAATTTTTTGGTATCTGCATAACTTACTCAGGTAACAGCTACCTTGGAAAGTGCAGGGCTTGAACTGAAGGAAACTATTTACTACAGTATCAGAGGAGTAGCCGTGTTAGTCTGGATCTGTAAAAGCAGCAGAGAATCCTGTGGCACCTTATAGACTAACAGACGTTTTGGAGCATGAGCTTTCGTGGGTGAATACCCACTTCGTCAGACGCAGGTTCTTTCCAAATGAAAAATATTTAACTTCTCCTTTTGTAGTAGCTGAGGGAGCAATCGATTCATGCTAGAGTGGTCCCGAGTGCTGCTCTGTCACTTTTTTGGGGAACCAGAATGGTGTTCACAGTTCTCAGAAGTATTAGAAGTTGTCCCAGTATGTCTTTTTTTATTTTTTTAGGGCTCCAGCTCTGAGCCTGGGTAACATGTGAGTTTATAATAATGTGTGTAAAGTGCTGTAGAATACAGTGGGGTTTTCAATCTTTAGTATTTATATGCCCCCAATACCATACTACCTGAGTGTGTTTACCCTCAGAGCACCTCTGCGAGGTAGGACAGTGCTATTATCCCCATTGTACAGATGGGGTAACTGAGGTGCAGAGAGGCTAAGGAACTTGCCCTAGGATCACAGAAGAAGTCTGAGGGAGGGGTGAATTTTGTGCTGCTAACTACCTCATCTAGGCAGAGTGCTGAAGATTCTACCGGGATGTGCTCTCTGCAGGGTGTGGGTTGAATGTGCTAGTTCTGGGGTGGTGCAGTAGCATCCATGCTCTGGGACAAAGCTGCTGTTGGGATGATAATGCCTTTTACCTAGGCACTTAGGGGAACGAGAGAGCTACTTCCTGTTACCTCCAGACGCAGTGCAGAGAAAGGAGAGTGCATTCATTTGATGTTGCTACCACTCAGCAATACCATCAAGAGAGATTCCCCTCAGGGACTGGGCATGGTGGTTTAGAGCTGTCTTGGGGACTAGGCGAGAAGTGTTGAGTTTCTCCTGGTAGCAATTCTAATCTAGCATCTGAGGGAGAGTGCCCAGGGAGTGAAGATTCCATGTGTGCTTGTCCCTTTTTGGTATGTGGTTGGGAAGAAGAAAACAGGAGCTCTGGTTGCCCGGGTATTGGGCAAGACTGCAGCTATTGAGGATGGATGGTGGAAGATTTTCCACAGAAAAAACCTTGCGTGAATGGCCTCACATCTGGTGAAAAAATTGTCTGCTGGTTGCAGATTACAGACACACAATTTGAAGTAGAAACATTTTCTTGAGGATTTTAGGGAAAGCAGGTAAAATTGGGCTCATAATGGGAAAACATGTCTGTCTTAATTACAGAGGGACTTCAACCTCTCTAAGGCTTTAGAAAGTCAGTCTGTCCTTGCTTTGCCCTATTGAGTATTTTAGGGCTTCTCTTTTTCAGGATTTATTAATTTAATTTTTCAGGGTTTATTTTTAGCAGTTTTTGAATTTTTATGTAGCTGTCAAAAATCAGGGTTTTCAAGGGCTTTCTTGTATATACTGTACTGAGTCATGGATATATTATATACATAATCATAGTGCATACTGTAATGAGTAATCTCTTTGTAATGTTCTCTTGTGCACTTTGACATAGTACTGGTTCAAACAGCACTACATTAAAGTACACTAAGGAACCTTTAGTGCACACCAGCAGGCTTTACACAGACAATTAATATGCAGCACTTTAGTGTGCGTTAGTAATCACACCCTGTAGTGCACATTGCTGCTCTGGTGGACAAGCCGTTAGACATTCCTGGTGTTTTTGTTTGTGCTTATCCAATAAACACTGATTTCTTTTTTATAGGGGCTTTTTATCAGTGTTTATCGCTTGAAACCTGAAATCAGAAGCCGTATGTATTTGCAGTGGTCTGAGATCAGCATGTGATATTTCAGATTATACCGTGTGTGTGCCTGGTTAGTGCAATAATAGAGAAGTTCAATATAGCATGTCAGTGAACTGAAAGTGGAGCCAAAACTGTAGCTTTTAAGTTTTTTTTTGCTGGTCTGCACCTCTCTCACCAGCATCCAGTATTTCAGGGTCTTGCTAGCTAAGGAACGTGAAAAACAAAATAGCAGTTGATCAATCGGCAGACCTAAGATACTTGTAGGAGCACAGCAGGCATAGCTATATTTTTGCTTTTGCTGTTTTTGGTTTACTGTGGGTCCTGTGGTCTCATAATTGATTGCAGTAACTTAGAGGATGCTGCAGGAGGGGAATAGCTATTAAAAACCTCCATGAGGAGTCTAAAGTTGGCTGGCATAAGAGCAGGTCGATCAGGCTGAAATCAGTTCTGTGCATGGTGCTGGTTCTGCCTAGATCTATAATTAACGTTTGCTAATTTCATTGAAATGCATGCTGGCTACAGAAGGCTGGTCTGTTGGAAGATTTTACCTTGCTTTTTATTCTGTTTTATTTCCAATTAAGTGGTACTCTCGATCCATTAAGCTTTCAAAGCAAGTGGCAGCTGTCAATAATACTGCTCTCTGCTCCTTTGGTACAAAAACAAAAAGTGTATTAAGTACCCTTCCCCTGCATATTGGGCTCTCAAGAGAAAATAAACTGCTTTCTTGTTAAAATGCCAGGTACTGTAAAGCAGGCAAAATGCACTGTCAGGTGCATTATGGTAGGCACATCAAATATTTGCTGTGAGATCAGATAATTATTGAAAGATCAAGGTAATGGTCCTATAACAAAGATATTTGTGTAGGATGCATCAGCAATGAAACAGTTAATAGCTAGGGATGAGAGCAGTTTGTGTTAGAGTTCATTGGCCATTTTGTATTCTTCTATATTCTTCTTCTGACAACAGCAGGAAAGAAGAAGAGCTCACTGCCTAACGTTCCAAAGAATATGCAAATGTAGCCACATACTGTACCCATGTCGAATTTCATGGGAGCTGTTTGGCTAACTATCCTGCAACCCATTGGAAAATGTAGCTGTCTAGTGTCTAATTTCACTTTGAATTCCCTGCCTTTTGCCATTTAGCCATTGGTTACATGTATTTTATTTCCCTCCATAATTCAACGCTCCCATTAGCATTGTATGTGAAAAAGACATTGACCTACAGCTAAATTTAACTGCCCTGTGGAAATTGCCAATGTTTTTCTAATGTCACTTCATATCATTGAAATATTTTTTCTAACATGTTATGTTGGAAGTGTTATTTTTCCACATGTTGTGTACAGAGCCCAAAGTTTCCCATGTGAATACTGATAACAAATGGCTAGGAAAAGGCACAGAAAAACATTATTTGTAAATTTGTTCATTGAGCAATTTTGAATAATAAGTAAATGGGAAAGCATCATAAGCTGGCAATGGAAAATAAGATAATGAATTGACTGAATTATTCACATATATATTTAGCAGAGATGGCATTTCTAAGGGATGGGTAAAGGGGAAAGATAAGCATATGAATATTTGGAGCAAGTAAATTCCAAGGAAAGAGTGGAATCATTTAGTGTACAAGGGGATATAATTAGGTTATGGTATTTATCCCACGGCACAATCTACTGAGCTGTGGAATAATCTCACTCAAAGTGTCAGATCTCTCGGCACTGCCAAAAAAGTGTACATTGTGGGACAATTCCCCACTAACAAGGAGGGTTGGAGTTGACCAAATAGATCTATTCCACCTCCAACTTCTATAACCCACTCTTAACTCCTCCCAGAATGGGCAACACAGCCAATCAAATTCCATACCGCAGCTATTTCCTAAGGGAGAAATTCACTGCTTCGGGGAGAGCCAGGAGAAGGCCTGTGTATCACTTAAGTCCCATTTAAGCCTTGTGCAAAGAAAATATAAGATATGAACCTTATGCCTTATCTTATGGTCTCTTTGCCATGAAGCTTATGTAGGATGTAAGTGGTGTGTAAGTCCCGTGCTAGTCTTCTCAGAGGAATGAATTTCACCATAGGTGAAAGCAGCCCAGTTAGCACACTGCATGCAGTTTCAAAGAACCACCAGAAAATCTCTGCAGCTTTTCAACTTTTTAATTACTTTTTCCCCAGCAGTTCAAAATTAACTACTGCAGCAAAGTGCTACCTAAATGGGGGGTGGTGAGGATGAAAGCAGTATCCCACCGCCAGTCTTTACGTGTGCTCTATTTATAACGCATTTCCAGAGCTCACTGCCATTATATGCTTATTCCAGCAGAGAGAACTGAGCTCCCAATCACTTGTCTTCAAGCAGCAGCTGAGCACCTATGCTTCTGAAATGAAACAATAACAAGTTTCTTCCTGGTTCACTCGAACAAAGAAAAGATGTAGCAAGAATGAAGTAGAATTCCGCATGTCTATGCCTCGGATTTGCTCTGGGGTAGCTGCACTGGTGCAGTGGTCCCTAATGTAGATAAACTATGCAATCCTACATGTGGGGTCCCATTATAATAATAATAATGAAGGATAAGGGAAAGAAGGAAAGAGCAATTAATGTGCAGGTCTGATCGGGCCTGTGGTGCAGGGGATGGATCACTTGATGATCACCTGTTCTGTTCATTCCCTCTGAAGCAGCTGGCACTGGCCACTGTTGGAAGACAGGATACTGGGCTAGGTGGACCCAGTATGGCTGTTCTTATGGTATTTTGGACTATAACACACTGTGACTCTCTGAGTAGGCGGTGATGAAGGGCTCAGCACACAAACTTAGCAATAAAAATGTTCACCAAGGAACCCAGTCTTACTCCTCACTGAAGTCCAAAACAGCTGCAGTCTACTTCAGTGGGAGCCTGACTCTAACATAAGGGTTAAGGTTGCACTGAGGACCACCAGATAAAAGGAGGATGGCTTGCCAAGTACCTTCAAAGAAATCTTGGCATGTTCATATTATCCTAGTTCTTTGGAACCAATGGTCTTGAGCAGTGGTTCCAAAATCATGCTCTGTGGACCACTAGTGCTCTGCACTCCTTGGTGGTTTATAGAGAACTAGTTGGTCATATACCACTAGATGGCTTCTTTCCTTCCAGCTATAAAGTTGCATTACAGCTGTTCAAAAATACACACTTTCCTAATATTACTCTTCCATGCAAGCAACTGCAGTAGCTGCCACAAATGTTTGATGTAGGTGGTCCCTGCATATACACATTGGAGGGGAGGTGGTCCATGCTATGGAAAAGCATAATCTGTCTATTAAGATGTGGGCCATGCTATTAAAAGGTTTTGGAGCTCCCCAGTCTTAGAGGATCATGAAGCAAAGCCTAGTTCTGTCTCAACTCAGCCAACTACAAGCAAGATATCTTGTAACAGGGAAGGACACCATTAATATTTAAAATATATATGCACATTTATGTATTTCTGTAATGTCAAGTTGTTTTAAAACAGCACATTGACATACTATTAACAAAATACTAACTGACATACTATTAACAAAATAAAACAAAGTTCACTGGGATTGACATCAAAACATAGTCTGTGCTGCTCTGTGTACTGACCCAAACAATACACTTCTAATTAGAGATGACTCCCTGAGGTCTACTTTGAGAGGGTCTGGATCTGCACTTTGCTGCTTGGGTCTATCTCTAGTTTTAATTTTCTCCATTATTGTCCTTCCAATTTGTGAATATTTTGTGTGTGTGCAGAGGGTGCTCAGACGGAAGATAAAGTGGGTTATGGCACTTCGGCAGAAGGACTTATAACTATTGTAAATAATACTCTTGGTCTGTGGATGTAAACAGCACAAAGCATGTCTTTTTACAAGCAGCATTCTAAGATTAGGAATATTTGTCCAGTTGAGCCATGCAATTAGTTCAGTAGCTCTAGAAACGGCCAAGTGGAATCAGCTGGCTGGTTTTGAGAGTTTTTTGTGGGGTGGCAGAAGTAAGTTGTGTTCTGGGTTGTCCTACGTAAACGGGGGTTCAAATTTTTGGTCTGGCACAGTAATGATGGTGTGATAAATGAAGCGGGGTAGCTGTCTTTTATGGACACCCAGCCAGCCAATTTAGCTAGAAAGTCCCTCTTGGTGGCTGTTCTCTGCTTGCTTTACCTGTTAAGGGCTAACAAAGTCCCCCAAGTAAAGGAAAGGCAGTCTGAACAAAAGAGCCAATGGGAAGGCTAGAACTTTTTAAAATGGGGGAAAATACTTCCCCTTTGTGTCTGTTGTTGGATTTTTGGCATTCCAAGAGGTTTGTGCATAAGTTGTTTGTTTAGCTGGTGGCAACAGCTACTTACTTTTTGTTTTATTTCTCAGCTCTTTCCCGGTGGGGGTTGTGTGTGAAAGGGCTTGTGTGGGTACCCCACAGGAAGGAATATTCAAGTGCACCTTCCCTGGTTCAAAAAAAAGAAAAGGGGGTTTTGCATTTGGGTGATGGCAGCATTTACCAAGCCAAGGTCAGAAAAAAGCTATCACCTGGGGAATTTAATGCAAGCCTGAAGTGGCAAGTATTAATTTTTAGAATCCTTGTGGGCCCTCACCTTCTGCACTGGAAGTGCCAGAGTGGGGAGTCAGCCTTGACAGATGGAGACCAAGTAGAGCCCTTTCCAGCAGCTTGTGCCTGAGAGAGGTTCTAGCTTCATCAGCAGAGCCAAGCAACCAAAATGGGTCAAAAGTGAGTGGCATTGTGATCCTGTGTGCCAGGTCATACCACCGTTCGTTCAGATTTGGTCCCCCGTGACATGAGTCAGGATCGGTGGGTTCCAACCCTGGTTGTGGAAGAGGAGTGGGGGGGCGGACAGTGAGTGGAGTTGGGAGCCCGGACTCCTGGGTTCTAACTCTGGTTGTGGAAGAGGAGTGGGGGGTAGTGATTGAAGCTGGGTTCTAACTGAATGGGGTTTAGTAGGAGCTGTGGGGCTGTGAGCAGAGGGCTGCAGCGCTTATTTAGCACAAGGCAGCTTTCCCCTATCTTCCCCCCACACCATGTGGCCCCTTGGATCCGCCCCTGGCTGCTCCGCTCCTGTGAGTGTTCAGGGTGGGGTTTGCAGCGGTGCCAGCGAGTGCTGTCAGGGGTGATGCAGCCTGTGTGGGAGGGAATACCCCCGGCTCCAGCATGAAGACTGTGTGAAAGATGTGTGAGCAGGCAGCGCGCTACTGCAGGGACAGCGTCCACAAGATCCTCCACAAACAGCAGCCGCAGATCAGGGGACTGGACGGGCTGCTCCGCTGGATAGTCACCAAGATGAGCGACAAGAGCATCCTCTCGGACAGGGAGCTCCTGCAGGAGGGGCAGGCGGCCGCCGGCCAGGGCTTCTTGCCCCCGGGGCAGCGGAAAGGCACCTCGGTGATCCTGGATGTGAGTTCGAAGCCCCGGCTCGCGGGGCTAGGGCCGCGCTGGGGGACTGGGCGGTGGTAGGGCTCCTGGGTGCTGCGGGAGCGGCGTGTGCGGGTCTCTCCCGGCCCCTGGACTTTAAAGGGGGAGCCTGGACTGGTGCAAAGCGCCCCCAAAGTGAGGGCGCTGCGAGTGGCGCCCTCACCCCCCTTTTGCATGGCCCGGCTGCCTCCTCATGCCCCGTCTCTGGCACCGCACCAGGCCATGCTCCGGAGCCGGGCGGGCGGGCGGCCGGGACGCTCCCGGGTAGCGGCGGGGTCGGGAGGGTTTGCAGCCTGGCAAAGAGCAGATGCGGACGGGGGAGGGCAGGGGAAGCGCTTGCTCTGGCCGTGCAGCCTAACACAGCGGCACTTTAACTTGGACGAGAGGGGGCCCCCGGTCTGGGCGGCTTTCAGCACCCAGGAGAGTTCAGGTTTCAAATGCGCAACCTGCGGGGCGATGTGGGTAGGTCTCGCATCGCAGGGGATCTGCACCTCAAAAGGGAGCGCAGTGGTCCCTAGAAGCGGCCATGGGAGTGCTTTGGGCAGCAGGGACCCGGGTCTTAACGCCGCTCCTCAGAGCTCCAGTCCCTGCTGTCAGTTTCATGTGAGGAGTTTCTGCTGAGCTGCTTCTCCGGGCCACTGGCAGCGCCTAAAGGGAGAAGCTGAACCTCCCCTGGGCACTGTGTCAATAAGAGTATTCGGTGCCCAAGCCAGCACAGGTTCATTTGGAAGAACCTCCTAATGCTCCATTATGTGGTAGCAGTGTCCCTCCAACCCCCAATCTTCTCTTGCTGGTACAATCGCTGCTTTTCCTTTTAAATGCACATGCTACTGTCTCCTGAGCTTGAACAGTATCCGGGGTGTTTGTGTGGATCAATATTGCTGGGAGAGATGGGAGCCAGAAAGGGCAAAATCTCTATATGGACCGTCCATTTAGATGAATATTTTAAGGCGAACATCTGCTCTGCCGTTTGAGATTAGATTAAATGGGTTTGTTTGCACTTCAAAACCCGCTGTTTTCTAAATGCATTTGATCAATGCAGTTGGCTAGGTTTCAGTCAATAGAAAGCAAATGGCACTTTAACAACACTGAAATTTAAGAATAGTTAGTGTTCGTAAACCTGGCTTGGCATGCTGAGTTAGTGGTGTGATGCAATTCCACTTTGATTATGGGAAATGGGATATCTCTTACTGTATTTAATTTACAAGTGAATGATAGGTATTCTGTGATAATTACTCAATAGCTAGTAACATCCAATATGTACTTAGGTTAAATAAAAAATAAAACGCAGTATATAGTGTTATTTCTGGCACATTTCCTAAGGTGAAACTGTAAAGCAGTGGTTCTCAACCAGGGTACATGTACCCCTGGGGATACACAGAGGTTTTCCAGGGGGTACATCAACTCATCTAGATAGTTGTCTAGTTTTACAACAGACTACATAAAAAGCACTAGTGAAGTCAGTACAAACTAAAATTTCATATGATTGGTTTATATTGCTCTATATACTGTACATTTAAATGTAAGTTCAATACTTATATTCCAATTGATTTATTTTATAATTATATGGTACAAATGAGAAGTACTGAAAAATTGCTTGATAGTGTGCTGTGGCACTTTTTTTGTTTGTTTGTCAGATTTTGTAAGCAAAAGTTTTGAAGTGAGATGAAACTTGATGGTACGCAAGACAAATCAGACTCCTGAAAGGGGTACAGTAGTCTGAAAAGGCTGAGAGCCACTGCTGTAAAGTGAATATTTTTTTAATATTAAGCCTCAAATGAGATTGGTCATTTGGCATTTAAGGTACATTAAACTGGATGTTTAAATCTAAATGAAATCTGTATTTGAGACACTTTAAGTGTGAAAGAAAAGTGTGGGGCGTATTAATGTAATTAAACCCTTTACAAGAGTAAGAGACACATAGAATGAGTTCATTCCAACCTTTGAGGTAGATTTCTTCTCTCAACTGTGCAAGAAATTAGTTGAGCATATTTAAAATTCTTACAAAATTAACTAAAAGTAAAAATAGTCCCAGAATAAAATAACTATGAATTCATTGATCTCGCAAGGCTCTGGCATGTGAATTTCAGTCAAGAGAGATAATTTCACTTGGTAACTAACTGAATAACTTGGGAGGAACATAGCCAGCCTGTACCATACCTGGGAGAGACTGTGTGTGTCAGGCATGAATGCTGGATTGCTTTGTAAAATGAAGATGATTAAACAGAATATCTTTTGCTGTGTTCTTTTCTTGAGATGCTAGGACATGCTCTCATTATGTGTGGCATGCTTGTGAAACGTAATTGGGCTTTGTCAAATTTTCTTCTCGCTATTCTTATGATTACAATAGTCTGTTTTTAGTCATAAAAGTCTAATGAGAAAACTTCGGTAATTTAACAGTTTTTACATCTGATGTTTACTCAGTCCTATTTTATCAGTTTGCACCTGTACAAATTGTGCAACTTTTCTTGATTGTATCTTCACCAAAAATATAGAACCCTCTGAAGAGTAGTGAAAAAAATACCCAAGGACTGCTATGTAATAGTTTGCATTGAGCTGTCTTTAGGGCATGCAAGTGATTTGGAACTTTTATGTCAATATTGTTAGGGAATGTGTGTTTAATACGTCATAATAATTACAGTTTTAGTAAATCCTTTGCATTTAGATGGAATTAAAAGAGAACAGAGTTGGGGAGGGAAAAGGGGGGAACAAACCCTAGCACAGGCAACTCCTGAAGCAAATATAGTGCAAACAGTTATAATTACATATTTGCTCAGACAGTGGCATCTGTAGATGACACAGCTGTGCAAAAAATATTTTGGCCTGACAAGATGCTCACTAGGTGGAAGATATTGTTTTAGTTAAAAACAGTCATATTAATGTTAAGCTCGATTCAACATGCTAGAATTTTTTTGAAAATGGGAAAAGGAGAGATTGATATGAGAAAACATGAAGTATAAACTTGTAAAATTATGTAGCCCCGGGGAAACAAAACAAACTATAATGCACAGCACATTCATCTGTATCTGAATCATTCCTTTGCTTTCCAGTAGATTGTTAAAGATCTTTTTTTGCATTATCTCTTATGGGTTGAAAGTAGAATTGGATGAATGCTGCAAAAATAATTTGAAAACATTGTGGTTCTTTAAAAGTTTGCTTTACCTTCATTCTTTATAACTACAGCAAGAGCTTTAACTGAGATTGTGACTCTGCTGTTTTAGGCTCTTTATAAACACCTGCTGAGACAGTGACCACTCCAAAGAGCTTACAATCTAGATAAGATAGAATAGTGGGAGAAAGGAAGTATTATCGCCATTTTACATATCTGGAACTTAAGGCACAGTGAAAGACTTGTCCAAAAAGTCTGTGGCAGAGCTAGGAATGCAATTTAGGGCTCCACAGTCCTTTTCCAACGCCCTAATCACAAGACCATCCTTCCTCTCAGCAGTTCATGGGTAGGCATGCCAAACCCATGAAAAAAACCGCAGAAATGTGGGCTTGTTTTTGGCTTAATTGGCTTATGAGTTGCGTGTTGGCTAGTTTTTGACTTGTAGCTTGTTGCCTTTTTTTTTTTAATCGGCTCCCAGCAAGCAGGGGTAAGTGTCAGCAAGCAGGGGCAAGGGGGAGAGAGAGTCGGGGGTGCACAGCAGACCCACCACAGTCCCAAACTGCACTCTGGGGGGATTTAGTCACATAGTGTTGAGGTTCTCAGGGGCTGGCTTGTTTTGGCCTTGTTTTGAAATGGGATTTGTTTGATTTTAGGCTTACTGTGAAAGTTAGGGTGCTTATTTACCATGTGAAAGTTGCCAACTGTGTTCATGGGCCCTTTATGTCATTGCTTTCCATGAACTTTTACTCAAGAATATTTGCTAAAAGCAAATTTAAGATCACACTCTCAAATTCTCATGGAAGAAACTTGTTCTCTTTCCATGAGCATCAGCACCAGAAACCTGAACGAGTTCCATTAATCCATTCAGGGAATAAAATATACCATGTGACTTATTTGACTAGTCACAACTAAGCAGTTTGAATTCTGGAGAGAAAGCTATAGAATAAGTGATCTGTGAAAAATTTAATCAAATATATTTGAATACCAAATCTAAGCAAATCACAACTCGTTCACAGGCAGCTTAACACTCAGAAGAAGGTTAAATTTGTTTAAATCATTGATTATGAATTAGTCACTCAGCTCAGATGACTGTTCTGAAACTTACAAATAATCCATGTTACTTATTTCCATTCTTTATTCTTTCTCCTGCTCTAAATTTCCTTTGAGTTATGCATCCCTGATACCTTTTATTCAGGTTCATAACAACTATCTAGGCATTTAAGAAAGAGGCACTGTACAGACAGCAGGATCAAAAATGCATGTGCAAAATACCTGTCACACAGCACAGTGTTGGGATTTTAGGTTTTTCTGCATGACTTTTTGAATGAACCTACATATTTAACTTTTTACTGTACACAATCACTGGACACTGACTTAAGAAAAGCCCCTGCCTAGAATATGATAAATTATATAATACCAGTTTGGAAGCTGATATGTTTTGTTATCTTTAGTGAAAGTCCCTACGTAGCTATCCTTGTTAACTGGTTTGTTACCTACTAATGGCCTCTTTGCTGTGCCAGAGTGGCAGGAGTTCTGTAAAGACAATGGGGTAGATAGGGAAGGGAAGAGGTGGGGACTGGTAAGTAACAGATAATGATCCTTCGGTGTGATTAATGAAAAACATTGATGGGTTCTTAAAAAAGTGCTCATCTTCAATGGAATAGTGGCTCTTCATGGGACCTTGAGGGTCAAGGAAGAATAAAATGGCAAAGGCAGAATGGGTGAGATCTCGTGGTCGGTGACAAGAGAAACATAATTTAGGGAGATAAACTAGTTTGAGTCCAAATTTTCCTTGCAATATTTTTCTGTGTCTTTGACTGGTTTGCAAACAGGCTCATGTACATTCTTTTGGGTGAGTAAAATAGATGATAAATAGTGTTTAAAGGTGCAGTTTAAGATTCTGGTATTCCCGGTGTTAAAATATATCACGTAAAATTACAGACTAGCTTTTCTGCACCCTATTAATAAATGAATGGAGACTATCTTTAAACACTGGGCACTTCCCAGCATAAATGGGGCTTTAAAATAGTGATTGATATATGCTAGGAAAGAGCAATGGTAGGTTATGCTGTGCTGATTTCTTGCACTAAGATACATGGATAGCATCATTCAGTATTGTGACAGACCCAGGCCAGTGAGGTACAGGAGTCTGGTAGGGGGCTAATATACTGGTCACTGGCTAAGTAGTTTTCTGTTCCCTGAGTGACCAGAGCAGGGGTTGCACTAGAGTAATCAGGAACCTGCAAGAACCAATTAAGGCAGACAGGCTGATTAGAACACCTGCAGCCAATCAAGGCAGGCTAATCAGGGCACCTGGGGGTAAATTTCAGGGCACCCTGGGTTTTAAAAAAGGGAAAGCTTCCAACTTCCGGTTTTTCAGGGAGGGGGGAGCCAAGAGGGGAGAGAGTTTGCATGTAGCAGAAGCTGGGAGGGCAAGAGGTTCACCAAGGAGCTGAGAGTGAGAGAGGTGCTTGGCTGCTGGGAGGACATTAAAAGGAGTACAAAGCGTTAATTCAGGACACACAGGAGGGAAGGTTCCTGTGGTGATGTTAACAAGAAAAGGTGTTTGAAGATAAAGAAGGTGTTTGGAGGAGGCCATGGGGAAGTAGCCCAGGGAGTTGTAGCTGTCATGCAGCTGTTACAGGAGGCACTATAGACAGCTGCAAACCACAGGGCCCTGGGCTGGAACCCGGAGTAGAGGGCGGGTCCGGGTTCCCCCCAAACCTCTCAACTCCTAATCAGACACAGGACAAGTTGACCCAGACTGTGGGGAAGATCACTGAGGTGAGCAACTCTGCCAATAAGTGCAGGACCCACCAAGGTAGAGGAGGAACTTTGTCACAGTATTTAAAACTAATTTGCTGCCATATCAGCAAAATCAGCCTAATGTGCTGGGATCAGACAGGGATCTGTATCTAAATAGTTGTCATCAGCATGGATCTCAATGCATTCCCACATTTTGAAACTCGACTATGTAACATTGCACCCGTTTGCATGCTGGTGCATTACAGCAGCATGTGGCATACCTGGAGTTGTTAATTTTGTTTAATGTGCCCTAGTTGCAGCCCATAATACTCACTGATCTCTGAGCAGTCTGATTGGGGAGCACTCCTCGTTAACAGACACCAATTTGCACACAGCTTTCCTGCCCTATGGTTCAATTATTTATGACATTTGATCACATAGTTTATTAAATTGGTCGTCTTATTTCCCAGCTGGAGTGGTAATTAAATTAAGACTATACTGTAGCATTCATGCTGGCTATCAGTAGTTAATCCAGTACTGCTAGAGTCAAACATTCAAAAATCATGAATCAGACCAACCAAATTAATGAGACTTCCTTAAAGATCACGAGATTTTAAAAATAATATATGTTGAGTTATTTTGATTTGCCTTCTGAGTTATTTAGAGATGATGAGGATTAAAATGTTTTATCTGGAATTCTCATATAATCAGGCACGGGGGTGTTTTTTAAAAAAACCCAAACCCCACAAACACCAAATATTGTGAGACTGTTAATAAAATTGCAAGAGTGGTAACAGCATTAAACTGTAAAGGCCGAGGGAAATAGTGCAAAGGAATTGTACCAAATCATATAATTTGTGTGTGTAGGTGTATATACACATACTGTGTAAAATGTAAATTGCAAGAAACCCTGGGGATGAGAGCAGTAGACATATCTAGAGAGAATCATTTATAACTCCATCTGGTCAGCACGCAGAAATCTATTTGCAGACCATTGGTATCAATCACTTCCTGGTGCCCCGCTTTTTAATTAAAAGCGCAAGAGTAGTGGCTGAAATTAGCACTGAAACAAAGCTATCTTTGAATAAATCATATTAATATCATAGCTTAATTCATAGATAGCAGTAGCAGAAGGTGATAATCAATATTAAACTGTAGGCAGGTGAGTCCCGTGTGGTTTAAATACATGGGGTCAGATTTTTATAAGCACCCATCTATCACTTGGCATCCCATTAAATGTCCATCTTTTGAAAGGCCTCAACCAGGGTTTCAGAAAAGCTCAGCATCCAATATGCCGAGCCCTTTTGAAGATCTGGCCCATGAGATGCATTGACTAGTGGAACACTCTCCTCTCCATTCTCTAACACTTCTGATTAGGGCTTGTTGCTCTTCATTCTCCTTCCATATTTCTCAGATCTTTAATAATCTGCTCTGTGGCCAGATTCTACCCTAGATGACACCTCCACAACTCCTTTTATTGACTTAAATGAAGCTGCATGCATATAACTTCGGGAGGAATTTGGCTTGTATCTAGCAGTGACTTCCCAAATGTAGAACAAAGAACCAACATTTTTTGTAATTCTCTCTCCCTTAGTCTCTATTCTAGCTCTAGCTAGTAAAACAATCACATTTCCAATATTTTCTTCTTACTCTGTTCCCTTCTTCTGTTTTTAATGTACTCATTTTTTCTCTCCTCCTCTCCCTTTCACCCCTGTAACTCTGCTCATTTCTCTCTCAGGATGAAAAAATGGAGGACTGGAAATGACCCTTCTCCTCAATCTCCACTCTTAAAATCCAAAAGCTTTCCAGTATCTCAGAATGCCCTGACCTCTGAAGTGTTAATAGGACTTTGATGGGGTGCTGAGATTAGCTAAAGACTGGGCATGATATACATATTGTGACAGACCTAGACCAGTGGAGTACATGAGTCTGGTCCTATTGGTATCCAAGGGGTGGGCGGGCAAAGCCCACCCACTTCTAAAGGGCTGCCCCCCAGCCTAAGCGGAGGATCCACAGGTCTAGGACACCAAGCAATTCCGTTGGACAACTAATGAAAAAAACAGGAGCGGGAGTGAGGTCATAGGGCTAAACGAAGGGAACCCAATGGGGACACCGAGCAGAGAACCCCAGACAACGCCCACTGCTCCTCAAAGGCGTCAAGGGAGCTAGTGGACGCCGCCCAGAGGAACTCTGCCACTCTGCCCAGATACATGAATGGACAGGAGGAAAGCAGAAATAGGCCCCGCAGTCGCAGGGGAAATCCCATCGGCCCAAAAACCCTTAAACATGAGTCTGGTAGAGGGGCAAATTATACTGGTCACTGGATGGAATGAGCTTTCTGTTCTGCCTAAGTGACCAGAGCAGGGGCTGCACTAGAGTAATCAGGAACCTGCCTAGAACCAATTTAAGGCAGACAGGCTGATTAGATCACCTGCAGCCAATCAAGGCAGGCTAATCAGGGCACCTGGGTTTAAAAAGGAGCTCACTCCAGTCAGGTGGAGGAGGAAGCCAGAGGAGAGGAAGTGTGTGTGAGGAGCTGGGAGCAAGAAGGCACAAGGAGCTGAGAGTGAGAGTGTGTGCTGCTGGAGGACTAAGGAGTACAAGCGTTATCAGACACCAGGAGGAAGGTCCTTGTGGTGAGGATAAAGAAGGTGTTTGGAGGAGGCCATGGGAAGTAGCCCAGGGAGTTGTAGCTCTCATGTGACTGTTACAAGAGGCACTATAGACAGCTGCAATCCACAGGGCCCTGGGCTGGAATCTGGAGTAGAGGTCGGGCCTGGGTTCCCCCCAAACCTCCCAACTCCTGATCAAACACAGGAAGAGTTGATCCAGACTGTGGGGAAGATCACTGAGGTGAGCAACACTGCCAATAAGTGCAGGACCCACCAAGGTAGAGGAGGAACTTTGTCACAATATTTAAGTATTGTTCAACTGCAGGGCCAGTCATGCCCTGTAGAAATGAGTTGTTGATCTCTGTCTAGTTCCTGGCTTACATCTTTCTGCATCACATTTGTGTTGGCTTTCAGGTTGGCTTTCTCGGCAGAGGTCAAGAGCTAAAGGGACCTGCAAGGTGAGAGTAGAAGTTCCAGGCTGGAACACTGTACTGTATGTGTACTGGGATGTGGGCAGGAGAGCTCGCTCGCACCGAAGTCTGTACTGCATCTGTTCTGTGCAGTAATAAAAGACCACCAGACCTTTCACCAGTACTAAAATATTAAAGAAGAAATAAGAGTGCTCCATAGAACAATACAGAGATTTGACTCCTCTGTATCCTGCCTGAAATTCACTAAGGCTTCCAAAGCATGATCTCGCCACATGTGGTGAGAGCTCCCTTTGAAAATCAATAGGAAGGGTGAAGAATAAATGATTCTTTTCTCCAGCACATCACCTGCTTTGGTAAAATATTGCCATGGAAAGCTAGCATTTTACACCCTGCAAGTCAGTGAGTTTGGAGCTGAAGTAGAGATACTATTGAACCATAGATATCTATGGGAATATTCCATCCAACAAATCTTTGTGTGGAAATGGCCTCTTGAAACCTTTACTCCTGTCCAGCTGTTATTCAATTGTACCTTTTGAAGCGTTACTTAGATCCATCTGAAGGCATAGGTTGCCTCCCTTCCTCCTCTCCAAAGAAAGAAAAGAGGAGGATAGCATCCTGTGTAATCCAGATATTAACATCCCTTCAGCAGATGCTCGTTCCTTTGATTTAGCTGTGCCACGTTAGCACCATAACTTTCTCCACTAATAGCACTTCTTGATGCTTATCCTGTAAGATGCACACCCACCCAATACTTCAACAAGTATGAAGGAGACAGAGTTCATAGGTACTTATATTGCTAAGAAGACAACCAGAACTGATTGCAGCGGGAGCAAGAAAGATTTTTTAAAGGCCCTGGTGGGTGGAAAGTGTCTGTAACTGTATTAATGTAGAAAAACAAATGAAGTGCAAAAGAGCATAAGAATTCCTTTGAGAAGTGAGCAATTGATTGAAGAGACTAGAGGCCAGATTCCTGACCCTACTAAACCTCTTTGTGCTACTCTGGCTTAATTAGCTTTCTGAAGGTACCCTTGACAGGGGTTCATAGTGGCATGGCTATCCTCGGCTCCCAGAAGCCATCAACATCCAAATGGAACTTAGAGCAGCCCTGAGCCTGCCTTTAGTTGCACCAAAGGCCAAAATTGCCTGTGGCTGGCTCCAAATCATGGCATACCATCCACCTTTTGAGGTCTCCCCTGAGTCCAGCAGTGATCACATACATATGAAGGTCTTATTACCTATTTCTGAAATGTAGCTTCTGCCCACCTCTTAAAGCCTTAAAATTCTACCCTTCCTTCACAGGATGTCCTGCCCTAGTGCATGAATTCCATTGATTAGCAGTGAGTTCCTGTAGAGAAAACACTTCCATTCTGCGGGAAAGGTGTCTATTTTATGCTCCAGGATTGTCTCATAACCAGGTGAAACTGCAAGAGGAATATAAATAAGCATGGAATAAATACCGAAATAAGAACTTGGCCAGGACACCTTGGTTTGCAACCCAAAGGCTTGTGAAAAGTAGGAGCTTCAGTAGGATAAGATCTGCAATGACTTAGGGTCTGTCTATACTGCAGCTGGAAGCATGCTTCTCCATGCAAGTAGATAGATCTGCTACCTCTGGAGCTAGCATGCTGCAAATAGCAGTGTAGTCAGAGGTGGCGGCTGAGGCTAGCAGTCTGAGTACATACCTAGGGAGTCCTTTGTACTCGAGTGACTAGCCTGTAGTGCCACTCATGCTACCCCTGGCTTCACTGCTATTTTTACTGTGCTAGCTCTGCTTGAGCTAGTGTCTGTCTACTTCCATGGGGAAGCACGCTTAGTAGTTTTATCTGGAAAACAGCATCTCCACAGATCAGAGCCCCTATTGCCAGGTGGGACAATACTTCAGCGCCCGAAGGAAAGTGTGCTGTGCACTGAATCGCCACCTCTTTCTCTTCTGTGGGAGTTGATGTTGGTTACCCCTGTGAACACTGATCATGTCAACCCCCCATGCTTAACTCATGAGAGCTGCTGATGGTCACATAACCCAAAGCAGTGTGGCTGCAGGTACTTAGATTGTGTTACTTTTTGTATTAATAATGGAAGGAGCATCAGCTCTCCCTGCAGTCATGAGACAGGCATTTACTAACGGTGGTCAGAGTGGGGGAGTGAAGAGAAGATTTACTTTGACACACCTGATGCAAGAACAGAAACCTCCCGGTGCCAGTCTCCATGGATCTGATGGGGAGTCAGGACTCATTTTGTAGGAGAGCCTGGGAAAGGCCTTGTCTGTATTCCTAAATTCCCCTACACACATGATACTACAACTATTGATCAGACTTCCTTATATAACTGAACATTTTTATTTTCCTTTGCCCTCTCCCCTAGAGTCTCCTCCTTCAGCAGGCTTCATCACACCTCGCTAATCCTTCTACTAGCAGCACAGGAAATGAAAACTGCCATTGAATCATGTGTGTTTTTTTTTTTTAAACCCATCATATTAACCTGCTGCAGGAATAATAATAAACCTTACATGAAATATAACAATTCTTTGACTTAAGGAAGTGATTGTGGGAAATGAGTGAAATTGCCAAGAAAACCACAATTAAACAGCCTCCAGAGTTGCAGATTTGCATCCAAGAGCTTTGAGGACATCCTAGGCAGCATTGAACATTTAGATTATAAGACCTCATTTTTCAGGGCTTTAGTGTTGTAGCTGTTTTAAACTGCTTAGAGGTGAATTAAATGAGTGTTTTCAAAAAAAAAAAAAAAGCTGTCATCCCAAACATTGTTTTAAGCAGCAGCTTCACCTAGTTTAACAACAACAACAAAAACATTTCAGTTCTGTTTCTCTTGTGATTTTTTTGTCAGTCTTTACTTTAAAGGCTAATTTTATTACAAAATAGCTTTTGTTCTCCGTTAATTGCTGAAATGGACTAGTGCCCCATTAGTATCTTGCAAAACAATTGGCTGGCCATGTTTATTTCTTGTGTTACTCCACTGAAGTCAGTGGGTTTACATAATGGATTAACTTGGCCGACGTTTTGAAAAGCTTGCGTGCCTAATACATTTAGAAACATGCATGAGAAGCATGCACTGGAGGTGGTAAGGACACTATTTTTGGTTCAGGGATAATCTGCTGTTTACTTCTTGAAAATGGTAGGTGAGCCTGACAATCAGAGAATCTGAGGTGATAGGATGGAAAGGACATTCCTAGTCACCTGAGTCCATGCTTGTGTGCTGTGCAGAGCTCCCAGTGGTCACACGTCTCCTCAGTCAGTGGGATGAAGCTAATGGGGGTTGCATGTTGTGACAAAGTTCCTCCTCTACCTTGGTGGGTCCTGTGCTTATTGGCGGATTTGCTCACCTCAGTGATCTCCTCTGGTGGAACCGGTACAGTCTGGGTCAACTCCTCCTGTTCTGATCAGGAGTTGGGAGGTTTGGGGGAACCCGGGCCCGCCCCTCTACTGCCGGTTCCAGCCCAGGGCCTGTGGATTCAGCTGTCTATAGTGCCTCCAGCTGCATGACAGCTACAACTCCCTGGGCTACTTCGCCATGGCCTCCTCCAAACACCTTCTTATCCTCATCACAAGACCTTCCTCCTGGTGTCCGATAATGCTTGTGCTCCTCAATCCTCCAGCAGTACACTCTCAGCTCCTTGTGCCTCTTGCTCCCAGCTCCTCACGCACATCAAACTCACTGACTAACTGGTTCCAGCCAGCCCTTGATTGGCTTCAGGTGGCCCAATCAGTGTAACTATCTCCACTGTCTTCTAGAAGGATCTTAATTGGCCCCAGGTGTCTTGATTAACCTGGAGCAACTACCATTTGGTTACCATGGTACTAGGGATTTGGTTAACTTGGGGCTAACATACCTGTTCCTTACTACTTTACTGTAGCCATCTGGCCTTGCCCCATCACAGTGTATAGTATTAAGGGCAGAATTTATCCATTAATATTTAATCTCCTCTAGTCTTTGTGACCTCCAATGCAGTTGTCTTGACTAAGTCTAAGTGACTTCACTGCCAAATTAAAATGGCACAAACAATGTCGCTGCAAATCCAGAGAGATCACATTTTGAGGTGGATGCAGTTCTGCATCTGAGGGAAAGGAGCCAGACTTCTTTCTTCATAATATTTCTGATTTGGTTCGAGTTCAAAATGCTGCTGTGACTGACGCTCAGACTTTTGGTACTGTGGGAGCTTTGTATAAAGGGGTTAGAGCTGAGTCTTCTGATCTGCGTTTTCCAGCCTATGATTAGCAAGGGCAGCAGGGCTCAGATACCATCTGTAAAGAGCTGGTCACAGTTCCTCCTTACATTTTGTGTTTCAACCCTGCAGTTCTACGTTGACTCGAATGAAGCACCCAGCCTAGCCATACTCCTTGTCTCTTTCCAGGGCTCAATTAAGGCAATCTGAGGGCCTATGCACACCATGACACAGACCCTCTTTTGGCTCCACCTCTGCCTCCTTGCCTTGGCCCATATTTTTGGTGGTGGGGTGTTCCTCCCATCCCAGACAGACTGGGACAATTGCATATGGGCCCCTTCTCTCCTGAGGCTTGGCAGCAGGGCTCCTCTTCCTTTGGGAGCTGCAGAAGTGGCAGCCATAGTACCCTCTTCTCCCCAGAGAGGCAGAGGTGGCAGCAGGGCCCTCACAGAGCTTATCCCAGCAGCAGGACTATCTATCTATCACCTGTGGAGGGTGAGGAACCCTAGTGGGAAGCCTCTCTTCCACCACAGCCTGCCAGGGATATCGGTTGGTGGCTCCTCCATGGAGTGGTGATCATGGGAGCATACCTGGTGCGGTTCACCCCCATCCCCAACAGCCGCCCCTTTTGCAGCATGAGGGAGAATATGGAGCACATGTATCTCGAATGCACCAGATTTCAGCCCCTATTCCGCCTCCTCCAGAACCTCTGGTTCAGGTTCTGGCTGCACTTTCCTCCACACCTGTTTATCTCCTCACACTCTGTCCATGGCCCCATGAAGTCACGAGACCTCCTCATCAACCTCCTCCTGTCCCTGGCCAAAGTGGCCATTTTCACCAGAGGTAGGATGCCAGATGAGGGGGTGCTCTGCGACTGTGGGGCCTGTTTCTGCTCCTCCCTGGTCTCATGCATCTGGGCAGAGTTCCTCTGTGCATCGTCTGCTGGCTCCCTAGGCAGCTTTGAGGGGCAGTGGGCATTCTGCTGGGTGTCCCCTTCTGGATCCCTAGTTTTGAGTCTGTGACCTTCACTCCTGACCCTGTTGTTCATTAGTTGTCCCCTGCATTCAGTTGGTTCCTGGGTCCAGTGGTTCCTCCGGCAAGGCTGGAGGGAGAGACCTTTAGACATGGGCGGGTGCAGGATTTCCAGTAAGGCCTCTCTACATCCCCATATTGTCAAACTGTTTCTTAACCATGAGGGCAAAGAGCTTCCTGTTACAACATATTAAATCTTAACTTCTAATATAATCCCATGACTCCAGGATCTGGGGCCCAATGTGCAGGCCTGTAGCCTTAATTCACTCCGATCCTTCTTTTTTGTAGCCATTTCCCTTCAGTCCTATTCTCCATCTTCCTAAACATTCTAGCCTGGGCCTCTTTAACAGCTAAATCAATTCCACCTTGGTGACTACTGCAATCAATGCTGATATAGTGAAGAATGTGCTTGTAATGATATAAGAATCAGAACGGCTGTGTTAAGAATCTACAGAGGCATTTGAAAAGCAGGTCTGTACTATCAATATTTTTTGCAGTGTAGGATTTATGTTTAGTTTATAAAAAGAATGCATTTTCTAAAACCTTAACTCTGTTTTGAATATAATTCCACAGAAAAGCTGTAGTGAGACTGAACAAATTAAATTAATGTCTATGACTAGTAAACATGTAATGTATATTAAATTCAGAAACCTAAATCATACAGCAAATAGGCATGTTACCCATAACTGAGGGTGAAATACATCCTGGTTTGGAGGTCCAGAGCAATACCCTTTCCACCACTTAAGCTCTGGACTGGGGCCGCTGATGAAGCGGCTAAGTGACGTACTTCCCTCTGTGGGCTCCTAGCGTGTTTGCTGTTTTGCATCCCTGTAGGTTAGCATGGAAAGGGTTAATGATGGATTTGTATTTACCAGTAGCACTAATTCACTAGACTTCACTCCAGTCTGCAGCCCAGGCTGTGCTGGGGCCAGGGATCTGCATTGCCTCCTTCCCTTATTATACAGAGTGTGAGGTGATCCCTCTGAGGTGCTGGGGAAGGACGTAATGTTGGAGAAAAGCGGCCTGCTGGCTTCTATTTCTGTCTGTAATCCAGCCTTGTTGTGTGGCTGTGGGTAACTCATCTGATCTCTGAGCCTCAGCTGAACATGAAAACCTGGGACCAGAAACTAAGGTCCTGGTTCTGAAACCAAATCTGTAGGTCGGAATCTCTTTGTCAGTTGGGGTTCCAGGCAGGCCAGTTGGGGTGGATATTTGTTGTATTTGGGCTATACCTACTTTGTGCGGGAGTTGGGAGTCTTGCTTAATTAATGCTTGTAAAGCTCTTTGAAACCCTTGGACTGTCAAGTGCACAAAATTCCATTCATGTGTGACTGAGAGTAACCTAGCCCTGTTGGTACAAAAGTGTTAGTTAAATCTCCAGGATCGGATTTTAAAAGCTGCACAGGGATTTTGCACATCTGTTTCTTGTTGAAATCCATGGAGGCTGGGTGTCCAAGTGTTCTAGCTAGGTTTGAAAAAGTCAGACCTGATTGTCAATAGATGATCCCATCACCTTGAAAATTTCCCTCCATTATCCTGCAATCTAAATATATCCCTTTCAGAAGATGCTGTATCTCTAACTCTGCCATCCTCTCCAAAATTCACAGCATGGTAACTAAAACAAGAACACTGTGGAGTTCCTTAGGAGTTTTTGAAGCCATTCCTTTTCCTGCAGCAGAGAGTATTTCACAGGCCTTCATGTAAGCAGGAGTCTTGGCAGCACAGCTGAGTAATCATTATTACTTGTGCCTTCATCAGGATCTTGGTGTGCATTCCAGATGTTCATATGTTGACTTGCTTGCTGTCTCTGTTTACCAAGCATTTTATCTTTAATTACAGTCTCTCTTGGAATTCCGGTTGGTTTCTAGTTTTGTGTGGATTTTTGAGGCTCCAATTAAATTGATATAGTAAGTCTTGCTTGCCAGTAATGATGGCAGCACAGCTTGATGCTGCTGAATAAATACATTCTAGTTGTATCGTGGGTAGTGTCTTCCCCAGCTTCCCCTGATTCTGATGAGAAGTAAGTCATCAGCATGATGTGCTGGCCCACCAGTAAAAACTCCATATAGAAGAAACTTTTGCAGGTTTAAGGACTGAGAAGTTCCTTAGTCTGGTATGTTACTCCCAACTTTATTAATGGCTTTGGCTGTCGACTCTTGATCTCTGTTTAGTGAAAGGAGACTCTCAGTGTTCGTATGTTTTTTCCATTGGCCCTAACAGGAATCTCACACATTGACCAAGGAGGAATTAGAGCCTTTTAATGAATTAACAGTCTCTGCTCTAGTGACAAATTGCAAAACATAAAAACAAAAAGGAGGAAAGTTAATACATGCCCATGATCTGGATCCTAGAAATTCTGGTGCTTGCCAATTTCTAGCAGGGCTATCAACTCTGCCAGTGCATGTTAGTGCATCATTTTTTCTAAAACTTTGTCACATGAGTGGCATCTTAAGAGATGATCCATAATTCAGCATCTCCCACCCTTTTTTAAGTTAACTCCTGAGCTAGGTCACATTTTGTGTTTAATCTGCCCTTGGCCATACTACTACTATGTGATGAGATCTGGTCTTCTATGATGGGATTTTTCCCTAGATTATACTCTCAATAATGCATTTCTCAGGGTAATAAATTAGAGGAAAATCTTTCTTTGTTAGGATTTCAGTGAGATGAGAACTGAGCTCCCAAATAGCTCTTTACTTGTCCCAAAACATTGTTAAAAAGGTACATTTCTTACTACTGATGATTTTTCCCCCTCGGACCATCACACTTTGAGAGCAGAATGTCTCCTCCAACACCTTAAATAGCTTGTACTGCTTCTGTATTACACTTTTATATAGTGTCTTTGATTCAGGACACCAGAGAACAATAACAGAAGGATGCAGCAAGGAAACAAAAAATGTGCAGTAATCAGCATTTAAAACACAAAGATAACATCTGCTGATCCTGTGTGAGAGTAAGAAGAAAAGAGGAAAGGAAAAACATTGCATACTAGAGGCAGCATACAATGGGTATTGTTTATAGGGGTGTGTCCAATGGCCCAATGAATGAACCTATCCTAGTCAAACTGAGGACATTAAATGGGGCTTGCTTGATTTATTCTTCTCTTGTTTGTTGTGGGGCTCCGAGTGCTATAACCCAGATGCAAGGCAATGTTGTCCACTTAGCTACATTTAAAAAGATTGGGTTTACAAATAACTACTTCCTGATAGACATGCCCTTGGCAGGCTGCCCACATATGGCCCAGTCCTGCAAACCTGAAGTCAATAGGAACACTCGGATGGGTAGGATTTTACACTTACGTTTTTCACTGTTCTCATTGGGCTCATGGGGAACTCACAGAAATGGAGGTTGGAGTGGAGGAATTCTCAGACATACTCCTTGTGGAGATGTCTCTTCAGTTCACTCCATCTGCGTGTATGGTTTACCCCTCCCATGGGACCATTTCCAAGGGATCAGTTGGTGTCTAGGTCCATTTATACAGAAACTCAGTGCCAGCTCTGTCCCCAATACACCCTCCCCATGACTGGCAGAACTGATGAAGTTTTAACAGCCAGCTACTGTTCCAAGGGCCCTGTGATGCAGTCTGTCAGGCCTTGTCTGACCCCTTCTGAAGGCTATGTCACCCTGACAACCCCTACAGAAGGAAAACCCACTCGGTCAGGCTACCAGCATGACTTAGTAATCCAGAGGCCTAGATGGGCCAGGCGGAGACACCGACGAATCAGGAACCAGCAGGCCAGTTAAGCAGCAGGCAAGCTTTCTTCTCAGGGCAGTGTGAGATGTCACTGGGATGGGGAGGAACTCCTCAGTGCTCGGCCAGAGCTCCTAGGCCAGGCCAGGCTAGGGCCTTGCCCTCTGCACTGCAGCTAAGCACTTGAATTTTAGGTTTATGCTCTTTATTTAAAGGCATGGACAGCCACATTTGGGTTTATTTTTTTGATTTAACTGTTTAGAGACTGATGCCAAACTTATGGCAAGGGCCACCATGCTCCAAACAGGTGTTCAAAGCTAGTAGACTAAGGCAGAGAGCACCTCCAGTACCAGTATTGGTCCCACAGGGGCTGCTACGGGGCAGCCCTATCTGCTGCATGTTCCCTTTAAGAAGGGTTGCAGCAGTGAAACTCTAATGCAGCCTGTATGCCTATCCAAATGGTATCTAAACCTTTTTGGGGTTGCAAAAGCAGGTAGTAAACTCTCGTGAACAGGCCTATTTCCAGTACTCTCTGTGTGGTCAGGCTGGGGAGATTACAAGAAGTGTCTTTCTCTGTGTTTCATCACTGTTTTTTCCTGTCCCTTCTAAAAACAGGAAGAGCAGGAGAGGTGAAGGGGAAATTAGTTGAACTTTTGAACCTCACTATTGAAGTGGTAGGCTGGATGGCTTAGGACAAAATAGAGTATGTATATGAAGCCTGGCACCTCTCTCCCTGATAGTAGTGACTGAAAGTTATCACTGCTTGATGCCTTCTAATAGTTCTTAATAGAATGAGTTCGTGGTTTCCGTTAATTTCTAGAGGATAAATATCTATACTTCAAAATCAGCACTACTCTTGGATGCATTTTTGTTGGCAATCTCAGCAGTGAGAACAATGATTAGTATGAAAAGGCCTAGTCTACCTTAGTCTAGAGGAATTTTGCAAACATTTCATACTGTTAGCTCCAGTGGTGCTTAACTAGTGTCAGCAAATTTATGAGCCCTAGCATAGACTGGAAATTGGCTGCTACTGGTATCTTAAGCACCTGCTCTGAGCAAGGTTGGATGAATGTTTAAAACACCGGAAGCACAGAGATGGTTGCTCTACTCCTGTCTAAGATGTAAATTACTCTGCGCATAAATGAAAATTCCAATACTGTCAGTTCAATAACTTCCTTCCTCAGTAATCACTTTTCTAGAGGATGCCTCCCACCATCCCAGGATTTAAATAGGCCAATAACTTCTGTTTTTCACAGTAAATACCCTCTAAAATACAAAATAAAAATACCATCAGAAATGAGCTTTGACAGGCTAGAAATCTTGATCATACTGTTTAGGTCTGGAACTGGATATAATCTTGGGATTAACCATTTAGTAAAAAAGAAATGTAACAAATCACAAAAAATAGTAAAAATGTCTCTTTTTTTTTAATTCTAGATTTTCAGACGCGCTGACAAAAATGGTAAGTCCGTATATTCATCTATATTTTGCTTTTCTTTTGAATGAGCCTAGAATGTTCTTGTGGATAATTGTATCTAACTCCTCCTCACTCCCAAGCCTCTTACAACCCGGGAGACTTTAAGAGAGCAGTACAAGTTAATGCTTTGAGAGGCAAGGTCATGTAATTCTATGGCTGCGATAGTCTTAGAATCAATGTGACACTAACCTGAAACTCTTAACAAGTGAATGTGTTCCTTAAGCAGTTCAGATCTACTCTATGCCTGAAAGCAGAGGTCTGTAAATTACACACATCTTGAACGAACATAAACCAACTGCCTGAGAAAAAGTAACTGACTGATCCTGTTTTGTAATTGTTCATCTTTGTGACTTAGGTTCTGTCCTATTTGCAAAGCAGCTTGTTTAGTGGTGTAAAATGGTTGGTGCTCTCATCAGCAGAGGAAGAATTCAGAGCCACCCAAATCTCTTGTCAGGTCCTCTCCTCAGGGCGCATTTCACTGCCAAACTGACAAAATAAGGCAAAACAAAAGCTATGTCCTTAGAGCACCCCTGCTTCTGGGGCCCAGAGGCCCATTCCCCTGTGTGTGTACCTGGGGAAGGGTGCGCCTCTTCTTCTTAAAACCCCACTGAGTCATGTCGCAGACAGGCCTTCGCCCTTCCTTGGCAATTCCACTGTCACAGGTTCACGAAATACTAAAAGGTGTCCATGTTGAGGCTTTGGTAGTTTTGCGGAGTCATGTAGATTTTGTTGCGTTGAAATGGATTTTGCACTTATCCCTATGGGAAGACACACAACTGTAGCGAAGTCCAATATTGCCAGGACGCAATGAATTACAGAGATTATCCTTTCTCGGACAATCTGTTTTGGATTCCTAAAGAGATAACTGTTCTGCTTTCTCAGTGAGAATCTGAGGTGAGATGGGAGATATTTTACTTTACCTGAATACAGCAATTTATTTCTGCTGCTGTTCTTGCCCTATTTATTCTACAGTCACTTTCCAGTCTAGGGATGTGGCATAGAATTTTGTGGGCCTGGGGTTGCAGGTGTAGAGCAGTATTGCAGAGGTGACATTTTCAGACTTGGGGAAGATGAGAATGTGGCCATTTCCAGGAAACCTGGGCCCTCTGCAAAGCAATTTGATTCAGGTGCCTAGCTGCAAATCTCAAGATCGAGTGTCCAATCTTCTCCCAACAACACCGTGAGAGAATAGGTTCCGCACCAACAAGTGGTGTGTTTGTGGAGGGAATTATTGGCATAATAGGTGGGGTTTCTTATTAATTAGGAGGCTGGGGGAAACTCATTGTACCCCATCCAGGGATAGGATTAATAGGGAGATTCATGGGTCCCAAAAGAGGGCTGTAGTGGCAACCACAGCTGTGAACATGAAGAGCTGGTTATACACACCATTGACCTCCTGGAATCTGTGCAGTAAAGGTCACACCAGCGTTTCAGCATGTCCCTTATAGGGTAGGACCCCTGTGAGCTGAAGATTCCTATTGCTGCAGGACTCAGAGCTCTTTTAAAAAGTGCCCTGAGGGAGAATTAAAAAAAATGCATAGGCTGAGTTACGGTGTTTCACTGTCCCTTGGCACAGAGAGAGATGCACAGGCTTGGGGGGAAGCTTTCTACATTCAGCCAGTTAGATCAGCTCCTACTGGGGAAGAAAGGCATCTTTTTAATGTAGAAAGAACTCTTAAAACCCCGCTACGTATCTGCCAAATACCAGGGGTTGTTGCCTTGAGAGAACAAGTTAACCATTTTTCTGGGGTTAGAGGGGAGGGTGGGTTTGGGTTTGGGTTCGGATTCAAGAGCCCCTTGCTGAAAAAAGAGAATAAAGAAAGGATTAACAAAAGAAATAAAATACCTGTACTAAAGAGTGAGGTCGATAGTAACTTGAGGCCAAACTAGGTAAAGAGCAGTACTATTATCTATGCAGGATCCTGCCTGGGGAGAAACTGGGATAAAGACCTGATAATATCTGGCATCGAAGGGGCCAAATTAATCTCGGTCACTGTTGCTTTCGGCAGAGTCACCCCAGAGGTGATTTGACTCTGTTCTGTCTTTCATTCTTGCTGGTTTGCTCTAATATTACAGACAAGCCGCCTCCATTTTGATTATGTCCTATCTGCTGCCAAAACACAAGAAACTTCTTGTTTGCATTCACTTTTCTCAAAGAAGGTTTTTTCATGAAATCTTGTATACAGGGTGCTGTGAACGAGAATACTGTCAGTTCCATGGTATTTATTTATATTTTTCTATTTTCCTTTTAATTGTCAATATCTTTCTGTTTGAAGATAATAGGCCAAATTCTGAGCTCAGTTATGCCTGTGCCAACTTGTAAAGTGTATCATGTTACTCTAGATTTGGACTGGTGACATTTATTTCTGTCCACAGCAAATGTTTCATGTCGTCGTCCTCTTCTTAGGAGCACTAAAATCACTGGCGAATTTTCCAAGAGAAAAAAAATGATTACTGTCCTTTATGGAAAGTAATTTAATTATAGAGCAATGGTTACTGAAATAATGTATGGTATCCTGTTTAAAAAATCCATTTAATCTTGATCTAACATATGTACCTTGATGTTGTCAATTTAAATGATTAATTTTTCAGATCTAATCACTTACTTATTTTGCCAAGTGATGTCTTCGGGGCTTTTGTTTTAGTCTCCACCAACAAAACAATCCCAGATTTAGATGTACTAAGTTCAATGATTCTGGAAATTTACAAACCATTTTCTTGGCTGATGTGCCAAGATTAATTTCTGTGCTGCTGAATGTGAGTGTAGCATCTGTGTGGTGGCATTCTTTAAACTTTGCTGTTCCGCTGCAATTGCAGCATTTCAGAAGGAACGTGCCAACCATCTGGAGGGTGGAAATAGAGGTGCTTTCCTCTAACCCAGCAAAGGAGGCAAAACCCTGGATGTTTCCTGATTCTAGGTGCTAGGGCTTAAGATCATGAGGATAAACTTTTGATGCAAATATCATCTCACACTGGTTTAAATAGGAATAACTCCATAGAAATCAATGGAGTTCTGGTTAAAGAGGAGGGAGCATGAGGTTGTACAGCATGTTTTCTGTGCTGCTCATTACATGTGGTAAACCTGGAGAAATTGTGTTCTGTAGACTTCAGATCCCTATGCTTTATTGTGCTGATAAACTGTCTGCAGAGAAGGAAGGATTTCATTATGCCAGCTTCAAAAACTGGTGATAGTGCCCATTCAGTCATGTGTCTGATTTATGCACTCTCTACGATGTTTGGGCTGTAAAACATTAGGTGTTATTGAAGTAAACTTAGAAAGAATGTGCTATGCTGTTGGGATTTGATTACTGCACATCAGTTAAATAGTTGCAGTTCTTAAAGGACAAATATTCATATCCGGGAGTAAAACCCTCTTTCTTCATTTCACACGTTGGATTGACTTAGTTTTTGTTATTGAAACCTGCCTGAGGCTTGTCTTTTCTCAATCATACGATGCTCTGTTCCTGATGACGGGCAAGAGCTTGTCGTCCAGTATTTTAATGTTACTTTGTGTGGCATTTGGTCTGCTACTGTCTCCATTAGCAAGAGTAATTCACTTAGTCCTCTAATCACTAATGCGCTGCTCTCCACCTCTGATTAAAATCTTTGCCCAAATCCTATGCAGGCCTCTCATATGATATTTTATCCCTTCATACAATTGGAACTAGTGACCTGTAAATATCAAGCTGTATCAAGTTGATACATTACGATTTTGTAGCAAGGAAAAAAGGGCAAGCTGATACAATATGGCAGGACAACTAAAAGCATTTTGATGTTGTGTCCATCTGACTGAAGAGGAGGAAAAAATGCAAGAAATATAATGAAAGGTATATGTTAATGGCACTGAATGGTTGGTTAATGGCATCTCTTTGCAAAGAGAGCTGGGTTTGCAAGTGGAACTCTATGGGTCTAAACTATCCATTCCTGATCATTTGCTTTCTGGGATGCCAAGGAAGAGCCATTCTACATTGTAAGTGGAGGGGCAGCTACAGCTGATCAGTGAACTGATGGATATTGCTAATCACCATGGATCTGACAGGGAGAGTGCTATAGACCCTTCCCACTTGATATCTCTTCCTTTCATGTTTGCTGTGGATTTCTCAGGCATTAATGAGACCAGATTCTATTAGCATCATTGCATTCTAAACATTTCTTGGCATAATGTTTCAATTAGATCAATGGGGCCAGGTTTATGACATTTTTCCAAGATAGCCTGGGACTGCAACATACATTGAATCAAGCATTCAACAGACCATACATCTCATGAAAGTTGAAATGTCATTTTCAATCCGCAGTGGAGTATTGTTATAGTCATTCAGGAGCTGTGCTTTCAGAAGCACCATCCTTCGCCCTGCTTTGTGGCTAATGGAGCTAGTCTGACAAGTTACCCTGTGTGCACAGTGAAAGTGAGCACAGACATGATGAAAGGATTTTGTGTGTGTTCTCCCTGGCTCCTAAAAACTCCTGTTTCTCTTCAGCCATCTCACTAAGACTTCTGCCTATCAAGTACACAGTTCCCTCTAGTTGTCACTGGTATGCAGGAAAGAAAAGTTTTTTATTTTGAAGCAAATCACCCCAACTTTTCCTCTTCTACCCCCTCCCAAGCCCCATTTCAGATCCCTTCTGTCAGCATGCAAGGAAGAGCTGCTGTAAAATCTCCTCTGATGCTCGAAGAAACAGAAGCCTCCTTCCTTTTTATGTCTCCTTTGCCTTTGTCATCCCACATGTTGACGAGTGGAGGCTGCGTACACACTGAGACAGCTTTGCTAATCAGCATTTCACACAACATAACAAAACCTGTTAATAATGCCCCCATTTTGAGTGCACTGCTTGCCAGCTGTAACATCTGCGGTGAAAACATGGATTATGTCAAGTAAGGGAGAAGTGGTGCTGGCTTCTTAGATCTCTCATTATGGACTTGTGAGGTTTAATCCTGCAATGTGCTGAGCATCCCGAGTTCCTACAGAAGTCAGTATGAATTAAGGGTACTCACCCTCTCACAGGAGTTGATCAACCCATTTTAGGATCAGACCCTGAGTTCTTATTTCTTCTAAATAATCCGTCAACATCACAGTTGAAACTTAAGATGGAGGGAAACTTGTGATGTTTAGTGTTTCCCTGTCTCATTACTGTATTCGTACTGTCCAAACTACTTGGATCAGTGTCTTTCTTTCCTAACTAACGTATAAGCACTAGCAAAGTCGTTTGAATTTATTTTTTCCTTATTGACTGGGCTGTAATATTAAACTCTTATCATTCACTGCCGGCCTGTTTCTCTCCAACTCTGAGAGCTAAAATGCCAGTATCAGTGAATGGCCAGTAGCAGCAGTAATAGGACTGTGTTGAAAACAAACCATATTATTTGGGGCCTAATCTTCCAAATGGACATACTCATGGTACTAACCACTAGGTTAAGTGCACAGGAAGCTGGCAGTCTCACGGTACATTTACTGTGGGCTTTTATTAATTTCACTGTAACCAGTTTTTCCCCTGATGTTCCTAGTGTTGCCCCATGCTGGTTCCTATTTATTATGAGACTCAAGCAGGCCTCCTGCTAGGACGTCCTCATTACCCTGGAGCCCCAGTGGAGCTGACCAACAGGGGCTCAGAAAAGTGACAGTGACAGCTGCATATTTTTGCACTACGTATTTAAATATTAAAAACAAACCTTCCCCACACCACAGTAACTGCTGGGGCCTGCTAGGCAATGTGCAATATAATCTAAGGAACACTAGTTATTTAAGCCACTATAGGACAACCCCATGCTTGGGGCCAGAGCTCTGGTTGGTGTAATGTCACAGCATGGTGCATGCTGAAGTCAGAGTCATCTGGAGTCACTGCTGAGAAGCTAAGGTGAGGGGAAAATGTTTGCTTAAAACACATTATATGCAAAATGTACCCATCTTGTGACTTGGGATGTCTGTAACATTTAAATCAGTGCAAGAAAAAGCTGATTTCTGTTACTGAAGTGTCACTTGGGTTAACCAAAGAAAACGTACCTGAATGAAAATGTTCGTCCTATTGTGACAGCAAGTTACTACGACTGCATAGAAATTAACCCTTAAATGAAGGCTTGGTTCAGAACATCTCATCTGACTTTCTTCGCAGTAGGCGATTTGGATGCTGCCCTGGGTTCAGTTCTCGACTCTGCCACAGACTTCCTGTCAAGTATCAGAGGGGTAGCC
>NC_133787.1:9094101-9121536 GCF_003597395.2 Chelonoidis abingdonii | reverse complement strand
TAAGCAAACTGCAACCCTCGTCACATTTACTTTGTCACGTTCAGTGACGTGTAACTCTGACTGTCTTTGCCATTGATTGACATCTTCATTATGGAACCAGGGAAGGAGCTTAGAAAAATTCCACATGATCTTCACCCTCTCACCCCACCATCACCTCGCACTGACATTCACGGGAGTCCTTAGAACCACGTATGCAATAAGTGATGGTACTAACCCACCCTATATCGCAACCTACCCGCGCTACTGCCTCTTCTGCTCCCGCTTCCGGTATCGTGTCACGCCAGTTGAGGTCACGCTCTGCCTAACTCAGGACAGGACACCCTCAATCTCCCCGCCTTCTCAACACCTCCGCCGGGATTAGGCAACGCTCAACGGCAGACGTGTACCAGAAGCTCTCTGCTAGACAACCACGCAAAACCAAAGCGGGATCCACTGGCCATCCTACAGCCCCAGCTACAACCCCTCCAACTCTCATCGGTCTACACCTCCTGGGACATGATCCACGCTTCAAGGTCTTGGGTCGGCCAATCCTGCCCAAAGACCCGCCACCTGCCACCAGCAATGCCACCGTCCTGAGTTACTCTGTCAGGAACCATCATGCACCCTCGATTGCCCAACTCTGCCCATATCTACCAGCGGAACCATCACAGGATCCTAACCGTCGCCATTACCTTCACTGCGGTTCTTACCTGCACATCCCATGTAATATTACGCATCTTTATGCCAGCATGCCCTCTGCTTGTTATCGGCCCAAACTGGACGTCACTACGAAAAGGATAATGGACCAAATCAGTATCAGGGATGGCGTATACAAACTGTACGGCAGCACTTCAACTCCTGGGCTACACCATATAGCCGACCTTTACGGTGGGCCTCCGTGCCGCAAAACATTCAGGACCAAGACTTCCAAAGAGAAACTGCTGAGCTTCAGTTCATCTGCACATTTGACACCATCAGCTCTGGACTAAACAAAGACTGTGAATGGCTTGCCAATTACAGAACCGGTTTCTCCTCCCTTGGTTTTCACACCTCTGCTGCTGGAACAGGGCCTCATCCTCCCTGATTGAACTAACCTCGTTACCTCTATCTTGCTTGCTAGCATATATATACCTGCCCCTGGAAATTTCCACTACCTGCGTCTGACGAAGTGGGTATTCACCCACGAAAGCTCACGCTCCAAAACGTCTGTTAGTCTATAAGGTGCCACAGACTTCCTGTGTGACCTTTGGCAAATCACTTAGTCTCCCTGGCCTCTGTTCCCCATCTGTAGAGTGGGGATAATAGCACTGCCCTGCCTCTTCGTGGTGTTGTGAGGATAGATTTGTACAGATGGTGAAGTGCTCTGATACTGCAGTAATAAGGCAGAGAAGTGCCTAAGAGACTTTCAGTCTATAAAACAGGAAAAGGTGCAGTTTAGTCTAGAGTAGAGGTTCCTGAACTTTGATTGCTGTGCCCCTTTTCTCCATGGGAGTCATAGAACAGTCCCACCCACCCCAACGCTCGTCCGTCTGGGCAGAAAGTGACTCACTGAGGGGAATGGGTGACTCATACCCTGGCAGCAGCAGGACCTAACTGACTCCTTCATGGGAGAAGCCCATGCTAGTGCCTTCCCCACCCCACTCGCTTCCTGACCCAAAGCCTCTTGCTTCTGCAGGCTCCAAAGGGTTTAAAATACCGAGGCTGTGGCTGGTTGGCTGTCCTGCCCACAGCAGGGCAATAGCAGGAAGAGCATGCAGGGAGTACCCAGGGGTCCAGACCGGGGGGGAGGGGGAGAACAAGCTGCTGTGGGTGCGGCTGCATTGTGTTCCCCGTAGTTCTCTGTCCATTCCCCATGACCGCTGGGGACTCCCTGCATGCTGTCCCCACTGCTGCCCTGGCCTGGACACCTGGCTGCTGCAGCCCTGTGCCCTACCTTGCATGCCTGCCGTAACCTGATTGTGCCTTCCCAGGGTGCTCCTCACTGTTTGAAAACCAATGGCCTAGATCATAGATGGAGCTAAATGACTCATTCTATATCAAATTCACAAGGATAAATGACATTGTCATAAACCTTAAATTTTCATCAGAGTCAGTGGAATTACTCTGGATTTTACATCGCTGTGACTGAAAGCAAAATCTGGCCGCCTTTCTCCATAGGGCAAATAGAACCTGCAGTAACTGCATAGAAGTACAGTAACTCTTTTCCTTTGTAACTGCAATGACACAGGACTAGTTGCTTAGCATCAGTTTTGTCACACATTACTTTGAATTCTAAAGGAAGCCTTGTGCCAATTTCAGCTCCTACTAGGTATGATGGCAGAATGTGCATGAAACTGTAGTAGGTCAGTTGTTTTTCAGCGTTCCCCTTATTACTCACTGTCTGTCATTTTTATGGCCCTTGGCTGCTTCTTGGTGACTGTATTTTTGTGGCAACACTTCCAGAGCTTTCTCTTTGTCTGTGGCCAGAAGCTTCAGAATCTTGAGGGAACATCTGTCAGTGATTGGCATTGGCAGTCTTTCTGATTCACTTTCCTCATGTCAGCTGGCTAGTTTTGTGTGGTATGTTTAATAAGAGTGACTTTCTGCACCACTACTGTTCTTCCTGCACTGTACGTACTGTATTCATAGCCTTTAATTCAGGCACAGTGTGAAATTCAACACCTTCTCTCTTACCAAGGTTGCATGCTGTTGGCTGTTGCCTGCCATTTTCATGTTTCTTCAAACATGGGAGTTACCTGCCTTTTCCACTGCCCAGCTATTCAGGGTTTTTTGTTTTCATTTTTAAAGATCTTGCTAGTCTTCCTTTATGGGGAAAATTCTCTCCAGGAACAGCCTCTAGAATTTGATTCTATCTTGTCAGGGAGTGTTTTAGGGAAACCTAGATTATTCCTGATTATTCTGATTCTGCTGTCCAGGCAATCTGCACATCAGAAATTCCCCAGAGTCTTCAGGAAAGAGCTTTTATGATGATAAAGACCTCTGCTCAATTCTGGAATCCTCCATAGAATACTTGTCAACCTCTGAAAACTACTCATGCTCCAGGCTCTTCAGGATTTAGGGATTAAGGGCTGGCAATCCTCTCTTTGATCTCTGGAAGTAAAAACTTCCTTCCCAGAAGGTATCTTCCATTTTTTGCATGTTTAGTCAAACTCTTCAGAAGTTCTGCTTCTGTTCATGTGTTCGCTTGAAACTACCACATGAAAACAGTTTTGCCCAAATATTCTGTAGTGTTTTTTCCTTTCCCGTGCTAATTTGATTGTAGAAATTATTCATTCCTAATTGCTTTTCTCATCCTTTTTAAAGTTAGCATGAGTGAAACTGGTGTTGGAAAACTATCCTAGAGCCAGAAAGAACTGGAGTTGCTGTGGAATCTGGAATAGTTGTTCTTTGTATATATAAACAGAAAATTGCGCACTGTCTGATAGTGCTTCACTTTCTTATAGTGCAGCAACTCTTCTGAGGATCCTTTCCAAAGGGAGGGCTTTGAGGAGTGACAGTATTGAAGGTGTAGAAATGTGCTGCCATTACTGAAGATTTCCAGGGGTTAGTAACATTGAATATGAGAAGTTGTAATTTGTGACCCCCTAAATGAAAGTCTATTGACACAGTGAAGCCAAGGGGATCTGAGCACCATCATTGGCAGGTGGCACTGGAGATGGATCAGTCATGTGCTTCTCATGGAAACTGATTCCATCACCAGAGTAGCAATAAGATGGACTCCTGAAGGCAAGCGAAAACGAGGCCACCTGAAAACAACATGGCGAAAAGCTGTGGAAGCCAAGCTGAAAAACCTGGGTCACAGTTGGGGAATCATTGAAAGACATGCCAGAAACAGACAGGAGTGGACGAGCTTCGTTGCTGCCCTAAATGCCAGAGGCGTAATAGGAACATGATGATGATTACATAAAAGAGGATTGTCCAGTGCTTCATTTACCACTAGTATCCTCTCTCTAACTGTAATCAATAGCAGATGTTTCAGAGGAAGGTGCCAGACACATTGGTGTGGGTAGTTATGGGATAACCACAGGAAGGTTTTCATTCTGACCCCCATTCAGCAGAGGTTGGCTTAAGCCCTGAAGCTGGAGGGTTAATGTCCCTTCCAAACTCTTGTTTGTTTTTAGTGTTGATGATTTTGACTCTGATTTTCCTATGATAGCTTTGCTTTTCCCTATTAATGTGAATATGTGGTGGATGAGGTACATTCTTGGAGATTCTGTGGATGATCCTAGTCTATGGATGATTCCATTCTGTAGAAGATCCCTTTCTTCCTTCCTCCCTACTCCATACCCATCCAAAGAGTTCTAACAGAAATATGCCCTTTTGCCAGGAGAACCTAAAATGCTCAGCTACTAAGAATGGTGAGAACTGACAAAAGGAAGGAAACAGAAATGGCACCTGATGAATCAGTCACCCAAATTCCCGACACTGAAAGGGCAAATTCTCAGATCGTTGTATTTTGTTTGACTCCCAGGAAGGGACCTAGAAGATGAGAAAAGGAGACTGTTACAAACTAAGGCTAATGCCAAGTACCAGAAGATGTCTCAATTTCATAACTAACATTGCTGCAGTCCCCCAAAGTGTAAATCTTCTTATCACAGGATAGAAGCACTTACTCTCTTACGCTTCAGCTTTGTTGGTTAGCGAGCTGAGACAAGTTCTTATGCATGAACTTACTAAAGAAGTCGGGAAAAACAGCTTATGGCTATTCTCAGGTAGAAAGAGTTTCCTACCAGTCCTAGATGCTGGGAAGGAAGCAATGTAGGTAATTACTGATTTTCCTAGGTTGAAGTACAACTGTTTGCATAGACAAGTGTGACTCAGGCCTGGTCTATACTGGTGGAGGAGGGGATTGACCTAAGATATGCAACTTGAGCTATGAGAATAACGTAGTTGAAGTTGACGTATTTTAGTTTGATTTACCTCACGTCCTCCTGGTGCGGGGTCGATTGCCGTGGCTCCCCCATTGACTTTGCTTCTGCGTCTCGCCGAGTTGGAGTACAGTCTACACACTACACGTGATAAATCGATCCCTGATTGATGGATTGCTGCCTGTCAATCTGGTGGGTAGTATAGACATTGCCTCAATGTCTGTTTAGGAACAGAGCTGAAGAAAACTTCAGATTTTACTTTCTGGTTTAGCTAGGTGGCCAAGTGAACAATGATTAGCAGATTAAAAGATCACTGAAGTAGTAAAACATGCTGTTGATAGTATCAAAGAATGTCTTTGAAAGATATGCTACTTAAAATCAGGTCACACTATGCACTCCTCCTGACTTAATGACGTGAACTGCAGGATGTTTGTAAGATTAGGTTTTTTTGCAGATCAGTTATGCTGTTGGGCTTGAGACTTTTTTCAGCTACAGTAAATACACACATGCTTTTAAAGTTGGAATTCAGAGCATTAATACTTAAGTTACTGTCTTGCTTGTATAGTACTTAAGGGAATCACCTTATATAATACACAACTATTTGCTACTTTCCTGCTGTTTCTTATTAACAAAACAGGCCCCCTTAAATCTGGAACCTTGCTCAGTGCCTTGATTATTAAGCCAAGTAGCAATAGACCATCCACACTGATATTATGTAGCGAATGTGAGAGAACCATTGAGTTTGAACATGAGTTAAATACCTTCTTCCTCTTCACCCTGCTTCCACAGCAACTATTGCATGAACTGTTAACTTTTGCAGTTCTTGGTGTGAGATCCTAAAGTACGTTAATATTGCTACCATGTTCAGGCACTCAGACCATGGTGATGAGCCCCGTGCATGTGCCTACAGAAAGATTTTAATGAAGGAAATCCTTCCTGACAAGAAATTAAAACAGTAGAGAAAAGTCTTTTGTAGATTTAAGCAGGGAGGGGTGGAGTTGGCTAATTCTATCTCTGACATTAGTTACACCAATTGTAGATCATCTTTTTCTTTCTCTGTTAGGCTGTTTATAGTATCAGATGCAACCTGAAAGACTTGTGTGACGGCACACTGCCAAATGGATGTGTGCCTTTGTCAAGCCAGTAACAGTATGTGACCTCCATCAGTTTAGAGATTGCCTACATCAGGGTAAGAAGTTCCTGCCACCCATTGGTGCCGCTAAAGGATGAAGGGACCAGTTATACAGTCATAGTGTAGGATAAAAATTGCTGGTGCTTTCTCATCAAGGGTTCCTTGTATGAAAACTGGACTAAGACTGAAAACAACATGTTACCAAATTTCACCAAACTGGAGCCGAACCCTTAGGAGAAACTCCTCCTCCTTAAGTTTCTGATGAACATTGAGATAAACCCTTTTTCTTATGCACCTGAACATCTTTCTTGGCTTCAGTGGGGTGAGACAGGCAAAAATAAATGAAGGAATAAGACGCATGAAGAGATCAGTGTGATTGCAGCAGAAGTAGTAACTAATTACAGTGGAATCTTGATTTGAAGAACACCAGTCTTGCGAACAAAAATCACATAATGAAAGTGATGTCAATGAAGAACAAGTCAACATCCCCTCACGTTCCAGTGCCTACCATGCACTGGAAGTCACTTTGCATTGGTTGAAGGACAAGAGGATAGTGATGCAGTTCGCCATACTGCAGTTTGTACACTGCACTTACTGTAATTTTGAGATGTTCGGTGTTATGAACTTTTGAATTTATGAACTCTATCCCCAATTAATTAATTAATAGGGGCTCTACTCTATCTGAAAGTGACAGTGAGTACTACTTGTGGGTAGTATAGTGTAACCTAAAGTACCATCCAGGAAAGAACTTAGTCTAAAATATTTATCTCCTCTTGTCTCTGTTTGTACTATATCTTTTCCTCATTCTCCTTAGGTTTCTGTGAGTGGAGGGTTTCTCCTCCATGATATGAATATTGCACAATATTTGGCTGATACTTGGTGCAGATCCAAGCAGTCATTTTCCAAGTAATTTATTTGTGTACCAAATGCCTGATGTCAAGTTCTGGGGCTACCAGCATGGCTGGAGTGTTAGCACTGACATAGCCATGTTTTCAAATACTTAAAAGTACCTGTTTATTTCTGTCCAGATCCTTCTCTGGTAGGAAATAATGGAGCCTTTACTAGTACCATCAAGTTAAGATTAGTAACTTGAGTTTTATATTACCCATTCATTTTGAGGAGAGATCTAGTAACATTATGTTCCTGCTCTTCCCTATAAGTTAAACAGAACTTGTCAAAAAGTGATGTGCAAATAACTTCACAAATAAATGAGGAGTTGCATTGTGATTAGTGGGGTTATGATTGTTACTTGTAAGTATTCTTATGTCTGCTAGTTTATATGGCAAGTTTAAATATTCATGGATCTCAAAAGTATCTTTTTAAAATCAAGAATAAAGCTGAAAACTCGCACAGGAAGCACGATGGCTGTTTGTTCTAACATTTCGCTGAGATTGTCTTCTAATTAGGGAGCAGGAAATACACCTTGTGACATAGGCCAACAATCACCCACCATCAAAAACAGAGAACAGTTGAAATAAGCAGTACACAAACAACCCATGAGGGCAGGGGACTGGACTCAATGACCTCTCGAGGTCCCTTCCAGTCCTAGAGTCTATGGGGAAAAAAACAAACCCATAAGCTAAAACTTGTTTGAATAAACTGGTCAGTGAATACCCTTTAAAATAATTCAGACATTGTAGAAATTGGGATGAGTTAGTAGACAGGGAAAAAGTTAAATTTGGAGGATCGCTTTTTTGGCAATGAATAATTCAGCTGACTCTAGCTGTCCCCTACACCACATGGGCAGGATCATGCTGGTCATTTATTGACAGAAGATAAAAGCAATGTATGTTAATGTTATAGATTTCTAAAACAGACTTGTAGGCCCCTGTAAGAGTTATATCCTGTGCACTTTAGTTTGCATACATAAGCCATTAATAGTTTCCTTTAATAAGAGGATTAAATACCCCAATATTCATTATGATTAAGAAACAATTTAATTTTCATATAATAATCATAATTTAATTGGACACTGTTTGCATGAAATTTTGCCTCATTAAAACACGAGCTTGATCATCTGCCTATTAAATCTCAAATCATTGCTGTTAACAAACTAAATGCCATAAAGTCTTGTTAAATGTGAATTAAATCCCTGTTTTAAATACTTTAAAATTGTTTTCAAAGTGAAAAGCCATACATGGAAAAGCTCTCACCATCTGTAGATAATTTTGCTGCTGTGGGTGCACATAGAGGAGCACATTCATGGTTCTACTATGGACCCAGGGTGTGAAGCAGAAACAAGCTATTGTTAAACTTTTTTTGTCTGCTTCCTCCTCTGTAAATTGAAGTTAATAACAGTTCCTTACCTCACAGGGGCATCGTGTGGCCTAGTTAATTAGCGGGATGCCCCCTGAAGGCCAAGATGGTCTAAAATGACTACTGACTTTGGACACCCAACTTGACATATGTTAACGAGGCCTGATTTTCAGAAAGTGCTGTGCACCCCCAACCTTTAAAATTCAGGCCCTTTAAGGTGTCTCCAATTGGGGACCCCATATCACCAGCCATTTAAGAAAATTCAAACCAAAATGGCTGGAAAAGAAGGAAAATTTTCTCTGACTACTTTGTCTACGTACTTTGTGCATTTGACAGCCCTTTCTGTGTAATCAGTTCCCCCTGCTTATGTGGGCCTTTGATACAACAAGGAGGAGAGAAATATTAAAGATTAAATGTGCATTTATAAAACTACAGTTCTGTCAGAAGGAGTCATATGCAGCTGTAGTATCTCAGGCTATTTTAATTAACTTATTTGATAGATATGAGAATTTAAGTTGTTGGTATTGTGTGTTTTTTGTTTTGTTTTTGTTTTCTTTTGTTTTGTTTTTTTTAATAAAACCTTTTCACGTTACTGTTACCAGGACTTCATGCCTAGGATTTCCTTATTGCAGAGGTAAGAACTGGTCCAAACTCTGTTGCACTGATCAATGTACCCTTATTTACTGTGCCAGTTGATGGATTTTAACCAGCTTAATTTCTTCCAAAAAGCAATATTGAGTTTATGGCTTAATAACAACCTGAAGAGAATATATTTGGAAGGCAAGAAATTGTGTCTTTAAGTATTGTAACAAAATCTGCTGTGTAATGTGCTGATTGGGCATCTTGCTGCAAACAAGGTCATGTCTACACCATCGCCTTGCAATCACACCTTTTTTTCCTCCTCTAACAATTATACTGCCTGGCCTCTTTTGCTGTTAAGAACTTAACAATCACATTATTTCATGCCTGTCCCACAAAGAGCTTCACAAAATTAATATAATACATTATAAAGCCAATTTCATAGGGGCAATAACATGCTGACTGTAACCAAATACTTCAAAAATAAATGAAGAGCCTGTGATGGGGTGGATCAAAGAAACCCCCTTGGGGCTGCCAATTGATGTGTCAAGACTACTTCTGCCCTTGCTTTCCCTGCCAGCTTGGGACTCCAGAGCCCTGCCTGGTTGTGCCAGACAAGCTTGCTGGCCACAAACCCAGGTCTGAACCATGTCCCATAAACTGCAAGCTTAACAGAAAGCAGCTTAAGAAGTGTTCCTGTTTTTTACACTCAGATGCCCAACTCCCAGTGGGGTCCAAACCCCAGATAAATCCATTTTACTCTCTATAGAGCGTTTACTGGGTAAACTCATAAATTGTTGACCCTCTATAACACTGATAGAGAGAGATGCACAGCTGTCCCCCCCCCCCCCCCCTGTATTATTACATACTCTGGGTTAATTAGTAAGTAAAAAGTGATTTTGTTAAATACAGAAAGTCGGATTTAAGTGGTTCTAAGTAGTAACAGACAGAACAAAGTGAATTATCAAGCAAAATAAAACAAAACACACAAATCTATGCCTAATACAATAAGAAAACTGAATACAGATAAAACCTCACCCTCAGTGGTATTCCAGTAAGCTTCCTTTTACAGACTAATCTTCTTCTAGTCTGGGTCCAGCAATCACTCACACTGATAGGACGAAGAAAAATGTAGAACATTTCTGGGCCAAAGGAGCTTTATTGTTCTATTACACATGATGTTCTGGAGCAATATGGTAAATAGGACTGTCATCCTTAAGTTAGTCTTTTTTCAGAGATTGTCTGGATATTTGTCTGAGGGTACAGGTATGGACATGAAACTGGCACACAGTTTATTCTATCCACCGGGTGAAAATACTATGAGATTTCCCTTTCTTGTGATATTTTGGTGATTCTGCTTCTTCTCAAAGGCTAACCTCCAGTCAAGACAGAGATGCACCAACATAAATAAAAGGAAAATAGTCATATTTTGATACTTCTAACTGATAGTTTGTTTGAGTTTAGGGTGAATGTTGGGTACTTTATCCAAACTAGTTCTTCTGTTCTTGTCAACAAGGTTAAAAACAAAATGCAAGGATTCATCTAAAGTGCCAGATCCACAGCTAATATCACTTGATGTAGTGCCAGTTAAGACAATGGAGCTATGTTAATTTACACCAGTTGAGGATCTATCCCTTCATGCTTAAATAGTTAAACACAAGTATCTGCTTGAATCCCAATGGTACAAACTTTATAGTAAGCACCTGACAATATCTGAAGTGCTATTGTTCACCAACAGGTAACATCTTTACTTTGCTATATGTGACAGGTATAACACACCTCATTAGAGAATCCATCTATATGTACAGTACAAACATTCTGCCTATGTGAATCAGGCAACTCTCCATATATGCATATTTTAGTCAGCAAATTATTTTTTTTCCTGGTTGCTTGTTTTCTTTTTCTTTCTGCCTCAACTATCTTTCAGGCTTTTGTAATTTTGTCAATTCCATGTATCAAGAAAGTTGTAACACACGCAGGTAAGATAGGGCATTGGTGATACCAGCAAAAAAGCAATTCAAAGTAAATAAAAGCTTCAGGTACATCTTGCAGTCTGGGATTCAATTTATTAAGTATCAAAGGTATGTTATAGGAACCTCCTGAGTGGAAATTATAGCCTCTTTAATTACTTAGCTGATAAGAGTGAAAATTGGGCAGCTTGTTTTTCCAAGGTAGATTTGTTGATAAAAGTTGATCATGGAAGTTAATGAAAATCTGGCATAATATGCAGGGGCTTGATAGCTGAGTTATATGTATGGATGAAGGCAAGGTCTTCATAATTCATAAAGCAATGCCTCATAGATAAAAGAAAATTATATTGTGCCTCAATTAGATTATTGTGTGTGTGGGTGTGTGTACCACATGAGGGAGCCATTTTTTGTCTGAACTCTTAGCATCTTTACCCCAGGTATGTATGTGTATATGTGTACATACATACATACCTGGGATAAAGATGCTAAGAGTTCAAGCAAAAAATGGCTTCCTCATGTAGTCGTACAACCCCTAGTACAATGGAGCCCAACAATAGCATGCAGTATAAGTTACCAGTCATATATTATGGATACTTCATGTGACCATCCTTAATTTTACATGTATTGGAACATAAAAAGGGCTCAATTCACATCAATTAGCCATAACAACTTGACCAAAGGTTCCCCATTTCTTACATCATGCCATTCCATTCACTGGTTTTCAGTATCTTACTGCATCGAAGTTCTTCTTTTTAAAGCTTTACATATTCTTTTACCCAGCTAAATCTTTGTTCTGATTTCCTCCTCATCCCTATTTCATTTCCTCACTTCCTATGCACCATGTAATCCTCTCTCCACTAGGTCCATCAATCTATCTTCAGATTATATACTGGTACCCTCCATCCAGAAATTTGTACAAAGTCTGTGGTACAACAATGGGCATTGCAGGCAGAACTTGCACTTCTTCTGTATCTGTGCCTTGAGGGAAGAAAGCAGGAGGTGGTGAGAAGTCCTAGAAATGGGTGCCTGGAAGGACAAACCTCTAAAGGTGCTACTCCTTGTGATTCTGAGGCTTAACTGGTACCTCAACTACTTCAGAAAAGATGAGAGCCCCTAAAAATGGTTAGATCTAGTCTGCCTCTTGTGAGGATTTAAACTGTGGCCAAAGAAATCCATAAAACAGCCACCTGCCAGGTTCTTAGGTGAGTATTACTTAGCAGGCTTAACTGTTCATCACACTTTCTTTAGTGTTTTGTTCTTGTCTCTGTTAAACAAGAGCCAAAGACAGTAGAAGAAACTTAGGAAAGAAGGCAGATTCCAAAGTAAGTTTGTGGCTGTACAGAGTATTAAGGGAGATATCACACTGCTTAAGGGGCGATCACCGTTAATGTTAATATGCAAATCAGGTGGAGGAAGCTGAAAGGAAGTTTTAAATTCAGAGACTGAACATAAATAGATCTCAGGATATATAAGAGGTTGGTTATATAACTTCCAGTCTTATAATAATCTACACATTAAGAGGGAGGGAAGTACAGGTTGTCTAAATTTAGTGTTAATAGGTAGATAGTCTTTATTAAGCTGAAATCTTTATTGTTCCCTTTCAACCAAGTCTTTAGTGTAGTCATGGGATCTTAAAGAATGGGCTTGGGGACGAACCTTTGCTAAGATCAAAGGCAACTTGGATGATAAAACAGATTCAATCTGTATCCAAGAAAGATGATTTGGGCCATAAATTCACTGTCTGAAGAAATCAGAGGCTAGATGTTACAGTTGAAGTTCAGGAATAGTTAGGACTTGAGTCCTGTCAGCCATAGAAAGCAATGTGATAAAGTCAGTACATCACATCACACTGTCTCCTTAGGCTCTATGTGTACTAACACCTACTTTGTACATTCTCTTTTCTGTTGTTTGCTCAATGTCTTATCTCATATATTTGTTTGCCATAATTTATCTTGAAAACCAAGAAATTAGCACCATTCTCATCTGCAGTATAACATACGGGACAAAAAATTCATTTTATCATTGTTCAGAGTTTAAAAATAGCAGACTTCTACTGCTAATTACACAGATAATTTATTGAAGTACTTTCAGAAAATTGCTTGATTTGGATTTAGTACAGTAATTGTTCACTAGATAGATTTAAAACTTCAATTGCTTCTTTTTCTAATTTAAGATCCAATTGGAAATGCATTTGTATAGGTCTTCAGTGGTTGTAAGCAGCTGACATTTCACAAAGCAGAAGACAAATGCTGGAATAGAAATGTACTGTGACTATGAAGACTATGGAGAGTCTCATTTTTAAAATCTTAGTTCTTTTATTGGTCATGTTTACCCAGTACTGGAGCACTCACATCTGAATGTACTTATCAAAAAGGGGCCAATCCAAGACACTGAGGCCTCTGTGTTGTAAGTTGCAAATGAAAATTCTAAACCACCTGTAGAACATACAGCTCCCCACTATCATCAAACTGCAAGCCAAAGCTGCAGACTCTAATAGACACACCTTGCGGCAAGACCTGGGCTGTTTTGGAGGAGCACGTTTCAGAGCTGAAGGCCCCACCTGGAAAATGCTATACTTTCTCAATGCCCAAATGCAGGACTTGGGTACTTGTTCTATTTAGGTTCTCACGTTGAGTCCATCACTGTGGTATATGAGCATTTTCCAGTAGTGTATTAAGTGATTATGACTACTATTGGTCACAGGGAGTTCTGTTCTTTCTCTCCAGGGAGAGAATTGTTTTGTTGGGCTATTAGTAAAGGTAAAAGGACATCTTGTGATTGGAAAAGGAAGTGAGGAGGGCAATGATGGTTCTTTGTTCCTGTGGGAGTTATTGACCTGTGACCCATCACCTGATTTCATAGGGTCAAGGTCAGATTATATTTTATGTGCAAGATTGCTTTTAATAATCTAAAATAGCTGAAATGCAAATAGAAGGACATATAATATGGGTATTTAGGCTTGGCAACAGGCTGAGGCCTAAGCAAGGCCTAGTAGAAAGCTTAGCATAAGTGATTGACTTGCGATCATAAGATTTTGCAATATGTAGTTTGTGATAAACAAGTACAACACAGAAACTTAAAATAACCATTTTTTGGGTATACGTAACCATGGAGAAACCACATTTACAAAACAGAACCATTAGGAAATGTATGACGCGAGTAGTTTTTGCTAGCAATTGGAACCTGAATTATGGTCCCCTGGAATGACAAACATGGGCAAAGGGACTGAGACCTAAATCAAATATACTCCTGGTTGAGTGGGGGATATAAGGAAAAAGGTATATAAAAGATGGTCAGATCGACCCCTAGTTGGGACACCAGGGATGACCAAATGGTGCAAACCTCAGTAAGAACAACCTTGTGGTGATCTCCACTTATTTTTTCTTCTGTCTTTACCAGTCTCTATAAGGGTTTAAGTGTGTCAGTGTTGGAGAATTGCTTTATCTTGTGCCAGCCTAAATGTGATCTAGGGGGTATTTTATGTGTCTTTGTTTCTTATTCAGTTGCATTAATGCTTTGGTTACCTGGATGATAACTAAAGCTGATATGTCTCTATTTCTGTGATTCACCAATCTCCTCTGTTAAATTATGCAGCTGCCGAGAGAGAACCTATTGCCTATGATTGGTGCACTTTGCACCATAAAATTAATCCGAGGCACAGGGAACATTCCACTGGCCCCTGAGAAATCTGAGTCTCCTTCACAAACAAGCTTTCTCTTTGTGGCAGAGGGGTTCCATTGTGTCTGAAGAGCAGAGGTGTCAACTGTGGTCCTCATCTTGGAACTTTAAGTGATCTCTAGACCATTAATCACCTTGGAGATGAGGACCAAGACCTTGAATTTGATGCAATATGGACTATCAAGGCACCCAGATCTGAAAATGGTCCATATACAGTGTGTTACATAGTTACAGTATAGTGTTATGGTGGCAAAAGGGAAGGATAATGAGCTGATAGACAAACATTGCTACCAGGCTGAAATATGTGACACACATTGGAGTGAAAGGAGGATGAAAAAGGGTCATCTGCTCTCTTTCATTAAGGCCCAGACCCTAAAATGTGCTGCCTGCTGGCAACTTTTGTTGAAGTTGAGGGGAACTGTCAATTCTCAGCACTTCATGGGAACAAGCCTTGTGTGAGTCCGTGCCTCCTTGGATCCAGTCTACACTGTCTGGGTTGGGATAGTTTCTATGACTCATTGTTCCTCGAATTAGTTGAGCTGGTTAAAACTTTTCAAACTTCAATAACCATTTTAATTGAAATGTCAGGTTTTCATTAAAAAATATAAAGGGGGATGAATGAAAAGTTTTCCCCCAAATCCTTCAGTATTTTTAAACTAGCTCCACAAAACAGAGGAAAGGGGATTAACCACTGAATTTATTACAACATGAATGGCACATATTTAATATGCTCCCTGAAAATGTATTAGTCTTCACTTTCTTAATAGAATAGTTTGGTTCTATGCAAACTAGCATAAAACATATGTTTTTGAAGGAACAGGAGAAAATGCATAGGAAACTTATGTGAATTAGCTTTTCACACACAATACATTCCTACAGCAAGGACTTGTAAATTAGCCCCTAGTTGGCTTAGGACATTTAAAAAGACATTGATACACCTATATTGTGAATTATCCTTATGGAATCTATTGCCCTTTGTAATCTTATAGGAAAGCAAGTCTTGTCTCCTCAAAGATGGAGTCAGTACCTGCCAGAACAGTCATGGGTTTAGGTCACAATTATAGTTCCTTTTCAGGAAGAATAGATTGGGAATCTATCAACCAACATACATATTGATTTTTATTTTTCAGTAAACTGCAACCTGTCTTGATGTCATTCCTCCAGACATTTCAAACTTCCTCTTACCTTGCTGGAGTGTCTATAATTGCCACAATGTTCTGATACCTGGTGGTGGTGGGGTGTTTTCCACTTGTGATACCATTGTGAAAATCCCAGAAGTCTCTTGTTTTCTTGCTTATATGTTTCTGTAATGAAATACTGCTCAACAACAGAATACATAACTTCCAGAGCAAGGCAGTTAGCATTCCACTTGTTCATTGCCTCTCACATTTCTGAATCAGTCCACGTTTTCCCCTTTCACCGATGTGTCTTAGTTGAATCATCAGCCCTAAATAAAACTGTTTTAAAAGTGTTGTGTTGCCCAAAACCGCCCACATAAAGTAGAAGTAATGCAGTGATGAATCAGGCCATGTAAACTTTCATAAATCCATTAGGACCTTCTGTGATGAAGGCTGATCAGAATCTAAAAGTATTTGTTGACTTACAGATAATGTGTTGCATTTTGTTGCAAAGCACATTACAACACTGGGGAAATGGTATCTTTATTGCAATGGGGAATGTTGGGATCATCTTTAATTGTTTCAAACCCTGAACTTCATACAATCACTTTTCAAGTTATTTCCACAATATGTTGGGTTATCCTACCAAGTGCTTGATTAGTACATATTTGCATAGCAATTTTAAATATATGATGCATATTTAAATCAGGTTGGCATGTCTTTCTAAAAGATATGCTAGTAGCTCAATCAGAGATTGCCAGGTGCAATTCTGTGGTTATTCAGTAGGTCAGGCTAGATGATCATTATGGACTTAAAATCTATTATAAGCACTGCAAAAAAGTGCTCAGCATTTATTATTGACCAGTTTGATACTTCTATGTGATGCTGGAACAAAATGATATTTCTACTGCTCTCACTCTTCAAGGTTGGGATTTTCAACCTAAGGGAGGTAGGCATCTGGACCCCATTGAAATGCAATGGAAGTTGGGAGCCAAACTCCTTTAGGTACATCTACACAGCAGCTGGAAAGGCGTTTCCCAGTGTGGGTAGGCAGACATGCACTAGCTCGGATTGAGCTAGTGCATTAAAAATAATAGTGTGGCCATTGGAACGTGGATGGTGTCTCTGGCTAGCCACTGAATTCGTACCCAGGGGGATCGGGTGGGATTGTACTTTGGCAACTAGCCTAAGTTCTTGTCTGTGCTGTTGTGGCCAAGCTGCTATTTTCGTGTGCAAGCTCACTCAGAGCTTGTGTGTGTCTGTCTATTCATGTTGGGAAGCATACTCCCAGCTGCAGTGTTGACATGACCTTAGTCTCCTTTGGAAATCCAGCCCCAAAGCCCTCCCAGTTTAATTGCCATACTGTAAGCATTTGCATGCCACCTGGGTGACATAAGATAATTAAATACCTCTTGTCAAATTTGCCACCCTGTCATGTTCCCTCACATCCCTTCTGCCAGAGTTATAGAAAACCAAAAGGAAGGTAGCACTGTGGATTATCCACTCATGGATAATGTTTTACAATGATGTAACTACTACAAGCAGACAAGTATACTTAAAGAAGGCAGAGTATACGGTGAAGCTCTGAAGTTATCACTTCATATTCTGACTGTATATTCTATACCATAAGGGCCAATCACCCAAGCTGACAATTGAACTAATGCTTCCTCAGTCCCAACCCCATTCTTTTCCTGTCAAAAGTGTTATTTACATCTCTTGCTACCTTTTTTTATATCCTTGTTTTCACCACTGTATGATCAAGTCTAATTCACAGGAGAGTTAACCAACACTACCGAAAAGTGTGTCAGATCTAAAGAACTGTCAACATTAGGACTCCTGCCTTTGCCAACACAGCTACAGTTGAAACAGTATTAACTGTGTGAAGTTTCCCTTTAACAGAGCCAGAGAGAGAATGGGTGCATACACGCAAATAATCCTTAATGTGCACTGAGTGGCACAGTATTAGTGGATGGAGATATCTGGTCCACTTCTACAGCTCTGTTCTGGAATAGCTCGCATGATTCTGCTTAGAGCTTTTGTCTTGGGAAATATGGCAGGTAACATTGTAGTATTTGGTCTAGGGAGGCTGACCTTCTATTACGGGTCAAGGCTTCATTGTTAGACACAGTGGAAACACAGCTGTCATGCCTGACTGTAATTAGCCAGGTGATAAACCAGAGCACTGGTTTGAACATCTGGCTTCACAATGCCCTCAAACAGCACACACACAAGCATCTTTTATACTCTGTATACTCGTTTTTCATGCATCTCCATTGCCAGGCTTTTTGCTCTACTCCTTCCTCTCTGTCCTCCCACCCTCCTCTTCTGTCTGTCTTCCTCTTTGATCTGTTTTTTTGGGGGAGGGAATGAACAAAATATGTGAAAACTTGCTGGAAGGAACATTGATCCTTTCTCAGAAACGTCGTTTGAATGTTGCTGTTGCCGGCGTCAGTGTCAGTCATTAATGGTCTGGCCAGCATTTGAAATCCTTTAAAACAGAAAGAGACAGAGATTGACAACTGTATCTGGATCTCCCCTATAGAATAAGACAGAAAACATGGAGCAGAGGTTATATATTAACCCAGCAATTTGGAGCAGGCTATTTGATCTGGAGGCCAGTGTTTTTCAAACACTCCAGATTCACTTTGAAGTACACCAATTAAGGCTTCAGATATAACCTTAACCCAAAGCACCCAGTTTTTTTTCTCTGTGGATTGGTAGACATGTTTTTTCTTCCCTACCCTCATTAGAGACTTCAGGCTCAATAGGAGCGAATGGAACATTGTTATGGCTGGCAAATTTAATAGCCTTGTTACCAGTTGCGGACAATAGGGAACAAGGAATGATTTTTTTTCAGTTGGAGGCTTTGAAAAGCCATTTGATTAGCAGAGTGTGACTTTCAAAGAAATATCCTTTCCAAACACAGAAGCTGGGCTGCAATGCTTAATTGGGCACCACATGGCAAGTGTGTCTCCATTGCATGACAACAAGTAACAAAGGGAATTGTGAAACATTTAGGGAGCTGTTAGATACTTCAGATCACAAGCCAAAAAACGTGAGTATTATCACAAGCCATGGGATTAAAACTGGTGGTTCTCAGATTGGGTTCCGTGAAGCATGGACTAATCACATGGCACTTGGAAGTGGCTCATGATGCTACTGCTAATGGTGAAACTTATAATTTAAACCCTATAGAATAGCTGGACTGCAGTGTATTTCAACTGCACATGCATCAATCTTTATGCAAAGCTCCCTTGCATTTCTATACCTTCCTGGGTTGCTACACAGGCAAGGAAATATGATAGTTTTTGTTGTTGGATATTGACACAGCTGCAAAGACTACTATGATCAAATTTGCCTGGGACACCAATAGTAGGGAATAGGAAATATGCAAGAGGACAAAGTTAAACTGCAGAGTGATCTCAAGAGATAATATCCATGAGCATTGCAGGCCACGAGAAGATCTGATATTAATGCTAAAGTCCCTCACTTGGGGAGAGGGAAATAAACAGCACAGGTTCAAGGGGTGGGCGGGGAGGGGCGGGGGGGGGAAGAATGTACTAGTATCCAAGCAGCTGACACACCCATCACACTGAAGGTGAGTATTTCATTTTGTCCCAATGCTACTCTATGTAACCAAGCCCTTTGGTTGCAGGTGGGGCAGGTGCAGTTGGGATTGGAAGACTAGGACAGGAAATGATGCACGGAAGCTTCCCTTTCATGGAGGGTTGGAAGGATTAGAACCTGTCAGGGTCACCATAGGATTGATGGGGGTAAAGGCTTACTGATGAGCCTAAATACGCATTTAAACCCTTTCATTGTTGTATGTGTGTTTTCCATAAGGCTTTTATCATAAAAGCATTTAATAGAATCTCCCACTACAAATTTGCTCAATATATTAAGATCTGTAGGGATTGATGGACGCGAACTCCAGCTAATAAAACAATTACACTAGAATCCAAAGGCAACTTTAAAGGAAGAGGAAAATGAAAACCTAATAGAGATCAAGAGAGAAGTGAGATAAGATTTTGCAATGTCAGCAACTGTATTCAATATTTATAGTGAGTGTTTGATTAAGTTAATTGAAGAAGGTATTAAGATGAATGGAAAATGATTGGATAACATTTGCTATGCAGATAACACAGTGCTTTTGACTGAATCAGAAGAAGGCCTGAAGGTAGTGGAGATCATATTCTTTGCCATATTCTTATAAAGTCTACAGTTGATTGTGGACAAAGTAAAAACTATGGTGGTATGCAAGAATCCTGAGAACACACACAATATTCCAGTGAATGAAGCCGCCATATAGCAAATGAGAAATGATTGTTACTTAGGAAGCATTGTTACAGAAGGTGGAAGATAGGATATTGAAGCTGGCACTAGAACAGCAAGGGTGAAAGAGTTATTCTGGAAGATGTCAGAAGAATGAGACAGAAAAAGATCTTGTATGGATGAGATATCAAGGGTGGATCATAAGGGCCATTCATCTACAAAGAGATTAGGAGAGGATCATACAGAGTGGGCTACCATGGTTGCGAACCTCCAGTAATGGAGATGCCACGTAAGAAAATCTTTACAGAGAAAACACTTATCTGAAAATAAATGTACTGTTTGGTTCCTTGTAACCATTGGCATATGCTGTTTATCGCCCTTGGAGAGAAAGCAAAGTAGGTTCTTAGTCACATCTGCTGGGATAAACACAAAGAGTGAAAGCCTAAACCCATGGTCAGGAGGGAGTGGGTTGTGGGTCCCTGCCTAGAAAGAGGTGATGGCTAGAGGCCTTGGACGTGAGAGGGCATTCCTTGAGCAGACCACAGAGGGGGTCAGAGGTATAACTGTAACAGTATCTGATGGCGGTGTGTGTGCATTGCATGTACATTTGAAAATTTGTCCCTCTAAAGTGACACCTGTTGCAGAAATTCAGCCCCAAAACACTTTAAAGGGTTTTTCGTCTTGCTTCCACACTATGAAGGTCTCTCCTTTGCAAGCATTGTGTGATATTCTGTACTATGAGCATGAAGTGGTATGAGGAAAGCCAAAGATCTACCATACAGCTTTATTATACCTGCTGATATTCTGATTTATTTTTTTAGTGAAAGACATCTGACAAGCATCTCTGTTTAGTGCCATGCGACACAATTAGCTGCCTGAGTACAATCCCGCCAGACCCACCAGTCGCTTTTCTTGTGGCCACAGCATCCTGAACTATTATGAGGCGGGAGAGCGGAGCAGTGGCTCCTTTTCCTCCTGGTACTCCTGGATGCACTGCCTTAGTGTTGATTGCTGGGGCCGCCAGCAGGGGTTGTCGCCCTCTTCCCCCCCCCCACCCCTCGAGACACTTGGGACATAACGCTGGAGAAGCAGGAGCCCATGAGTTTCCCACCTTCCCGGGAGTGGTAGGGCTGAGGTTTTGGACTTCCGCCCTGTGGTTGCAGGGTGGGGAAGGGGGCAGGCTCCAGCTGCACAGCTTCAGGCTGCAGCCCCCTGCTGCCTCCCTCGGCCCTCCTCCCGTCCCTTCCCGCCTCATTAAGGGCTTAATTTGTCCCCAGGTTTGCAAGGGCTGAGTAAGTCTGTTGTGAAAAGTGATATATGTATGTTTAATATCACTTTTCACAACAGGCTTATCAGCTAGCAATAAATAAATTACAATGATTTGGATGTGTATATATGCATATTTATTTTTTCCTAAAGCTAATTAAGTATTTTATGGACAAGTGTGAGAGTGGACACCAGCACTCTGAGGCCACCAAAAAGTTTGTCCCGAGAACCCCTGATCCAGCTTGAGCTGATGTCTGTGCTACCCTGCCGACACCCTGCTATTTTTAGGTGTTGGCTCAAGCAGAGCTAGTGCAGGTATGTCTATGGGAGCTGGGAGATGTGATGTTCACTTAGGGCTTCCAGAGGCTGGTTTATTCACCCTTGTGTATTGTTTTTTGCAATTTAACTGGGATCAAAACACTAGCACCACCAGTAAAGGGGACAGCAAATGTAAGTGAGAGCAAAGCTTAACAACAAAGCAAGGATCCTGTACAGAGGGAAAATCACCACCTCTGTGCAATTCCCCCCACCCATGTTTGTGAGCAAAAACTCCCCTCTGTTCTCAGATGTGGAAGAGGAGCATGGGGGACTGTTGATGCAGATGGAATCTTTTAATGTATGTATGCTTTGTTCATAATTCTTATTGATAAAAGTGGTTTTATTATAGCTGGTAAAATTAAATAAAGAAAAAAAACTGAGTCCCGAACAAATAGACTGCTGCAAATAATCCCTGAAACTCGCTAGTAATTTGTGCCAGGCAATTGTGGAACAAATTGGTTCTCAGAGCCTACATTTAGGCAGTTGGCCAGGAACAGATATAAATCATCTGTGTATCTGTTTTCCCTCATTATCACTCTGGCCCTTTTCAGATCTGGGGGTTATCAAATAACATATGTTAGGGGGATGTGAACAATTGTCCTTTTGAGTCATGTGATTTTTACAGTAGAAGATGAAATGCCAGCAGCTAAAGCAATGACACATCCATTTCTGTGACTTCCTGCAGGGATTAGACATAGGATTCGACTCTATGGTGTTCTGCTCTGTAACTTAACTTTTTTGCTAAAATGATCATCAGTCTAACAGTTAATATTGATATGTATGGGTAGGATTTTTCAAAAACAACTAAGTGACTTTACTCGTTGAAAGATATTGGGACTTGTGTTCCTAAATCACTTAAGTGCTTTTGCAAATCTCATCCGATAGTGACATTAGCTTCCAAGGTTAATACCGCATTGAAATGAATGAGACAGTATGGCCCTCCCATAGAGGTTTTGTTTCAGGCAGTCTGACTGCAGTTTTAGGACAATAGCACTGCAGTGGGTCACATTCAGAAGGTTTTCATTGCTGCCAGAAAAGTTTTTTAAGTTATATGTTTAATTTTAAAGTTTTATTTAATTTTCTAAAAAGAAACTTAAAAGGTTAGCTTCTGCGAACCTGAAGGCGCCACAGTAGAAGTGTTAGTGTGTCATAATGTCAAATTACTGGTTCAGTTAGACCCCAGATCCAAGTCTATGTAGATGGAACACAGACAAGAGTGGTTTGAAGTAAAGTAATCTCAGCCCCAAGGAATCAATTTACTGTGAATAGCTTATTAATACTGGTTCCTTCCCTTGAGGATCTAAAAGGAACCACACTTTTGCATACTGTTGTCATCTGTGATCAGAATGGGTGGTTTTCATGCATATCTGATACTGAATATTTTTATGCAGTGGTGCTGTCCCTTGATACAATCCATTTCACTATAAACCCTCATACTGTCCCTGCATCTCTTAAACACATTGCTTGCTTTTCCTTTTCAGTTATATATTCTCCTATCGTGTGGGAAGTGAGACACCATTTTGCACCATGTCCACTAATTAATATACCGGGTGATTCATTTTCCTTTCTAGAAGGATTTCTCTTAATCACTGAAATGCGTTGCTCATCTAATTGACTAGTTGTTGGCTCTCAAACATCTTATTATCCATTAGGGAATGTCAGTATCTATGTTTGTTCCTTCTGTATTTCAGTACCAAAATTTTGTCCTTCCCCCCCACCTCCTTACAAACTTTACATTACATGAGAAGACCTCCAAGATTTTGAGAAGTCTGTCAGTCAAGACCAGCATATTTATCATACTATCTTTGTGATATTAGTAAAACATTGCTCTCCTATTCTATATAAGATGTGCCTATCAGAAAACATAATGCATCTTATATTTAGTTATGAAATGGTAAAATACCAAGGGACTGCTTCTGTTCCCAATGTGGCAAAAATACCATTCCCTCCAATGAAGACAAGATCAGGCCTTAAATCTGTTTAACGGCTACAGTTGTCTAGAATGCCAATTGCCTACATTATTGTTCATACAATATTATAATACTAAAAATAGGTCTGAATCTGCAAACTGCAGACTGTCATAAAAATTAAGGATGCATAGCAAGTACTTGGTCCAATAATATGTGGTGCTACCTGAATGCATGAAATAATCATATGCAAGAAAGCCACAGATACTGTGCAGTAGCAGCTGCTTTTGCTTGTATACCCATCGCAGAGTGCTGTAAGCTTGTACAGTGTTACTATTGTGCGTTTGCTTATAAAAGGAAGAATAGTGCAGAAAGTTAAGGGAGCTTTCAAATCACGGAGAAGGCAGTATTGCAAACTTTTGTGATTTATACCACAATTCTTAGGACATTTAGCATTTTTATTTTAAAGCCCCAGTTCTTGGAGTCATGTGATTACATGAAACTCTGAATTACCATTAAAAATATCTAGCCCATCTATGGTTGCAGAAAGAAGATAGGAAATATGAATGCTAAAGGCTCAAAATCTAAAGACAAATAAAGATCCCAAACGTTTTAATTTTCTAAATCTCCTGATTTTGGGGGTGGGGATGGAACCCTGACTCATGATTTTTAAGTGCTTGTATTTGGCAATAGTGAGCAAGAGAATGCATTATAGTGGTTAGAGTGGGGACTAGGACTCAGGACTTATGGATTCTGTTCCTGGCTCTGCTACCAAAGTCTCCTTAATTATATCAGTTTCTCAATATGGCTAAATTTATCCAGTTGTAAAATGGGTGTAATCATACTTTTCTACTTCCACTGTGGTGGTTGGAGGCTTATTTAATGTGTATTAAACACTATACAGGAAAAAATGCTTTTTATAATATGTGATAAAAATGGAAAGCATTACTTGGTAAAACATTGCAAATGTAAAAGTTTAACTATTTTTCAGAAAAAGGAAACGGGCTGTTGTATCTTCCCTGAACTCTATAATCTAGATGATGATGTAAAACAGCAGAGTTTAGATCTTACAAAAAGAGTTGCAGTCAAAAATAATTTAATACAATGGCTGAAAACTGGAGGAGAAAGTCTCCCAATATTTAACTAAAAGGATATTTAAAGTTAAAGAAAATTATAGACTGAGTACATATGTATTATGGAATATTAAACTGTGGAATGACACACCATGTAACGGGAGCACAGCGAGCAGACAAGAAGATGATAAATGCTGAGATTTCTGTTGAAATAAAGGTAAAAGGGAAACTGAACAGTGGGGGATGCATCTTGCAAAGCACTTTGTCTGCATCTCAATTCTATTATATGGCTCAAATATCAAATGAATGCTTAAAACTTTAAAAAAAAATGCTGTTGCGTTTTAAATGAGACGTCTGACATTTTAAAGGTCATCCTTTGGGAGTGGGGGTAAATCCCTGGACAAGTAAAGGCAATCAAAGTCCATTGTAAGTGGTCTGGAGTGTCCTTCATAATATAGCAAATTATTGCCTAATTGGTTGGAAGTCTATTTCTGTAAACTTGTTCCCTAATAAGGCAGGTTTAGAATATACAGACATCTTAGGAATAATAGGATTTGGTATTTAGTCTGGGTCATAGTTACAGGACTAGCTGCAGCTTTCTCCCCTTTGTGGTCTCTTTTAGTGCATACCCCCCCATCCTTTACCTATTTCAGGGCAGAATTCCTCATTTTTTCCCCTCTCAGACCGGGCCCTGGGCTGAAGTAATCTGTGTATCATCTGTGCTTACCTAGAATGTCTGAGTTTGGCACTGTAGGGTCTGACCAGTGGTGACTACAGTGATGAAATGGAGATAGTCTTCTGAAATCAAAAACATTGTTTATTTTGCTGTAGGAACAAACCATGGGAGAAAGAGAAATAGTTTTAAGGCAATAAACAGTCTACACACAGGTCTATCTCACTTCCCCTGATGGTAACCTAGGCAGGCCTAGCTTCCTCAGGATCCCCTATTGTGCTCTGGTTCCTCTGAACAACTACTACTGCTCTTTAGCGTTTTTTAAACCAGCAGTGTTCTTTTGGTTGTCTTTGTTCGTGGGCTTTGGCTCTTCTGGTCAAAATGAATTCTGAGGGTTGGTTGAAGGTGGAGGTAAAATCAACAAAGCTAATGAAGCTGGTGTTGTCTCTTAACAGCTCTTAGGTTTCTACTGAGAAGTGGCTTATCTTGAGCCATTCTTTCCCCTTCCCTTTTGCAACAGGCCCCTGTTAAATTAAGTCAATGTATGTATTCAGGGAACATCTGTCATAAGTAGATAGGTAAGGGTTAATTTTCTTTTACCTGTAAAGGGTGAACAAAGGGGGAACCAAACACCTGACCAGAGGACCAATCAGAGACCTGGATTTTTTTTAAGACTCATACGTACTAATAAGGGCCTCGTTCGGATAACCATTACGGTTTTGGGGCCCTAGCGGATTATACGGCCCGGAAATGTTTTGGAGGGCAGCCTAGGTGGAGCTTGAGGGATGGCCTCCCTGCTGTGGGTTTTGTGCCCCAAGTGGTTCCGTGGCTCGCTGGAAAGGTTCTTTTTTTTTCTCTCTTCTCTTTTTTCTCCTCGTTTTTTTTTCGTGCGGGATCCCCTGTGGTGTAGGGGCCCAAGGAGAATTGGGGGTTGGTGTCCCTTTGGGGTTGGGTCCTGAGGGGTTGGAGCCCTGGTAATGGGGCTGGAATGTGGTTTGGTGGCTAACAGAGGTTAGCGTTGCCTCTGGAATGGGGTTTTTGGGGCTTGCTGTTTGGGTCCTTGAAATTGGTTTTTGCCCTGCTTGTTAGTGGCTTTTGGCAATGCGTTTGGGGGGACCCTCGGTTAAGTTTGGGCCCCGACATGGGGTTTTTGGGCCCTGGGTTAGGGCCCCTGGAAATGGTGGTGGAGCCCCTAAAACACTCGGCCTGGGAATGGGTTTCGGGGGCCCTGAGGTTTTTCGGGTTCCCTGGGAATAAGTGTTTTCGGATGGCGCCTGGTGTTTAGGGCCTGAGTGGATGTGAGTTTTGGTGGCTGGGTTAGGGGTGCCTGAAATTGGGTTTTGGGGGTTCCCTGGTATGGTCCCTCGCTATTGGGTTTTGGACCCGCCAGGTACTTAGACCTGGACTATTAGGTGTTGTAGGTGCCCTGGTGTAGAGGCTAGTTCCTGGAAATCTTGGCGGCTTGGGACCCGGGAGTATATGGCCCCTAGAAATGGAGGAGGTTTCGGAGCTTTTCCCATAGGGTGCCCCATGCCCCTGGTACTGGGCTCTTACCAAGGAGACAGAGTCCCTTTTGTTAGGGATTGTAGGCCCACTGGCCTAATTTGGTGCGATTGGAGGGCCCTGGACTTGGGGGGCCCTGAGAGAAGGGTTTTGGGCGGGCCCTTGTAATTAGAGGGGCTGAAATAGCGTTTTTTTGGACCCTAGGTTTCCCTGGTCCTGGTGAAGGGGTTTTTGATGGTCCTGCTGGTTACGGGTCCCCCTGTGCTATGTACGGTTCTGGGTTTGCTTGGGATCGGGGTTAGGTCCCCCTGGACATTGGGTTATTAGCGGCCCTGGGGTTCACGGGGCCCCTGGAAACCGGGGGTTTTATTGGGGGCCCCCAAGGTTAGTTGCCCCCTGGAAATGGTAGTTGGCGTGGTCCCCTGTGTTTAGTGGGCCCTGAAATGGCGCGGTATTCTGGCGCAGCCAGGTCTGTTAGTGCCCCTGCTGTGCTATGGGGGGGATTGCCACCAAGTGTCGGGACCTTAGACTTGGGTTTTTGGGTGGAACCAAGGTGTATGAGGGCCCCCCTGAATTTGAAGGGCTTTTATTGGGTCCGTGTCTTGTTTTTCCGCGGGGTCCTCCTGGAAATCGTTTGTCTCCACGGGCCCGGGGTTTTTGGGGTCCTGGAAATGGGGTTTTGGGTCCCCCCGAGCCGTTGGTGTCGGATGATCAGGGGGGGACGGGGGGTCCCCTTGGTTCGGGGCCCGGAGCATGGAGTTGCCCCCGGTCTGGCACCCTAGAATTGCAGGTTTGTGCAAAAGCAAACCCTTAGGGTTTCCTGCCCCTGGCTAGTCGGTTTCA
>NC_133787.1:9079023-9094076 GCF_003597395.2 Chelonoidis abingdonii | reverse complement strand
GTCTGGGTCTTGGGGGTCCTCCCAGGGAAAGTTGGGGAGGCCAGAGAGGGGGTCCCCCCAAGGAATTTGGGGAACCCAGGCTGATAGTAGCCTCAATACTATCTGGTGGCAGCGAAATAAGATCCAAGCTGAGTATAAGCTTGGGGAGGTTCACAGTAAGCACCCAGATTTTGTACGCTAAGGTCCAGATTTGGGACACACGTTTACCACAACATCCCAATCACTGAGTCAACATACAGTATTCATAAATCATTACAGAACAGCACCAAATCTGTAAATGTATGAAATGAATGAGTTTCCCCTTCACCCCACCTACAATGCCCAATGCCTTCTGTGATTTTATTTTCATGGTAGGAAAGTGCTATATCGTCCCTTTGACCTAAAATTTGGATACAGGGCTAACCCCTAATTCCTTGCATGTAAAACCTCTTGGCACTTGTATAGCACAAGGATGTATAATGAATGCCTTTCCCATTGCAATTGCTTCGTTACAGAGACTCGGTGTAGCCGCTGCCACAAAACATGCAGGTTGTTAGGTGTCTGTGGTGTGGCAGAGGCTAAAAGATCCTTCCCTACTGTATGTGACCAGTGGAACTGTTCCAGGTGAGGAAACTTCTAACTGGTCATCCCACACTGCCTTTCACAGACAACTGTTTCTCACTGCAAGGAAATTTCAGTATGCTCTGTAGAGAAGATTAATGACATTTGGAATAGCCTCTCGTCAGCTAGAGTGGAAATATCAGGTAGGAATAAACACACACCATCTCTCTGCATGAGACGATATCCAGTCTCCCTATCAGCAGGCTTATATATACAGAGCATGACCCATACAACCAGCTGTGTATGAAATCCGTGCCATCTTGATTGCCAAACCTCGGAATGCCTAGCCCTTTAACGGAAGGGACTGTTAATTATTTTGTGAAGGGAGGCTAAATTGCCAGCTCTCTTCAACAGGCCCTATTACACCTTGCTGTGTTGTGATGCAGCATACATTTCTTTATGCTGATGAGAATATAGTGGTTTTTAAGTGGGCGGTATGGGATTTATGATGTCCTTAACTATTCATTTCTTTGTGCTCAGGTTTTGTAAATGTTGTCAGCCCAGTGCAGTGCTGTCACTTTTTAGCAATCTTAAGTGGTTTTTTTTTTAAAATAAAGTTTTTTGTTTTTAATTTCCTAGGTTGTTTTTATATCTTTTGTGTCTGTAGGTAAATGCTGACAGGTGACAAAATTTCAGGCCTACGTATCTAAAGTTAGGCATCTAAGTAAGTCACCTAATTTTGAGAGCTCCTGAGAACTCCCATTAATTTCAATGATAACTGTATGCATTCAGCCACTTTGAAAATCAAGCCACTGCTGTTAAGGTGCTAAAATATGGATATAGCTGCTTAAATTTAGGCACCCAGTGTTGGCAAGTCAAAGAATAAAGGAGGGCCCAGAGGTGGTTATGTTTCTATTTAAATGTTCAATATGGTGCAGTTTAGACACATGTGGCAGTCCAGGTTTGGCTGTTTTCTGAACTGCTTTTCCCATTGTTAGTTTGACTGTAACATGTGAGCCAATAACCCCTCTCTACTAGGAGACTGGGGAAAACTCCTATATGAACAGATCATTTTGTGTAGCAATTAGTCAGTCTTGCTCTTGACGGAGTGAACCTACTTCTCCAAAGAGGTCTCATCTCAATATTAATGAATTTCCTATCCCTAAAAGACAAAGGGTTTGATCCAACATCACACAAAACGAATGCTGTGTCATAGTGTTTAGCATTTCAAGGAAATATGGTGAGGCTACAAGGGTTCTGTTCTCCAAGCAAATGACCCTAGATCCACGTATACAGAATAAGCGCTGATTTTTCTTATTTGGTGCAGCGTGCCCATTAAAACAATGTGTCATTCAGGTTTTTGTTAGACGTCTCTAGCAGAGTGTAACAAAACTCTGCTGCAAATGTTCCCTTTCACTGATGCTTCAGCTCTTTGAAAGATAACGTGACTAATTCAGATTTTCCTTTAATAAGAAGCTATATTACATTTTTTGCATCCAGCATTCCAGTACACTGATCAGAAATGCACCTTGGTGAACACAATTTTTAACACACACTGCACTTCCCACAACTTGTTTACATCCTTTCAGATTTTTGTGTGTGTGAATAAATGCACCAGTGGTTCCTATATTCTGATTGCTTGCCTGGCTGAAAATTCCTGGAAAATTTGGTTGGTTTTTCCTTTTTACAGTAGAAAGATTTTAACGAACTTCTTACCAAAGCAAGGGGAAAGGAAACAAAAGCTGCTTTAATTGTTTTAACTTTCTGCAATTGCAATATCTTCTGTACATTCTAAATGCAGCTGGTCTCTGTTAGTTTTGTCCTGATCACAGTCCACATGAAAGTCACTTAATTACCTACTTTACAGGACTATTTAGAAAACTAATGTTTGTACAGACCTTTAAAGAGAAATTCCTTTTTTTCAAATTCCTTCCTAATCTGTTTGTTTTAATATACAATTATAAACTCTCAAAGCTTGATTAGCACTGTTTTTCATTGCATTTCAATATGCAGCCCCCTAGATAGACGCATGTTTCCACTATGTATCTGCAGCATCTAGCACTTCTATATCATGTTAAAAAATCACAGTATAAACTAGGTCTTGAGGGAGGAGGTTGCCAACAAGTGTCAGTGGGTCATGATGTCCCTGCTGTTTGCATATTGCGGAATGGGATGGGAGCTCTCTGTAGATCCTAGTTGGAAGGGAGTGATGTCCTGCTATGGTAAAAGGTTCAGAATAATTGAATTAGCATATAGTGGGCATACAGCATACAGATGTCAATTACTTGTCATTCTGAAGAGAGATTCTTTTGACTCGATCATTGCACTAGGCCTCGCTGAGCTCTAAACTCATGAGGAGTTTGAAGATTTTAAAGAAAGATGCTTTGATGTTATCAAATCTTAAAGGAGAGAGCAGTAGTGGTGGTGGTGGGGTAGACTAGAGACCGTTACTCACATGATTAGCTAGTTCAGAACAGAATTTAATCAAAATTTCAAAAACCAGTCTACTGTGGGCTAACAGCCTAAGTTAGTGGTCTCAACCCATGGGGCCAAGTGTTTTGGAAACCTTGTCCTTGCCCTCCCAGCCCCTTAAGTCCCATTGGAACACAGGGAGAGTTGTGGCTGTAATGTCCAGACCTGTATCTCATGTATTACAAGAGCCTTCTCTTTGGCCTTGACATATACATTCTTGCTCTGCTTGCATCCAGAATGCTGCTGCAAAGATCATTTTCCTAACCTGTTAATTTGACCATATTTCTCCTCTCCTAGAATCCTGCCAATGCCCCTCACCCCCTTCTCTATCACAGCAAATCCAAGCTGCTTGTCTTCACTTTCAGGGCCCTCATGGCCTAGCCCCATGCTGCCTCTCATCTTTCATTCAGTGTCAAAATGTCAGCTCCTGCCTCTGCTAGGCCCGTGATGCCAGCCTCTATCAAACACTTGTTACATTTTCGTACAGGTATCTTTGTGCTTTCTGCCATGCTGCCCTACGCTTGGGAGGAGCTCACAATAAGCTTCCATGAAGCGACCTCGTTATCCACCTTCACATCCGTACTCAAAGCTCTCCTCTGCCATGAGTCCTACAAAAAAAAACCTTGACCACTGTAGGCTGTTGGTGTGCAGACCACTGCCAAACATGCTGGCCAATATTGTTTCCTTGTACTCCTCCATCTGTCTGTATCCATCTGTTGTTGCATATCTTATACTTCGCTCTTTGGGGCAGGGATTGTGCTTTTGCAGCATATCACACAGTGGAGTCTTGGTCCGCGCTTAGGGCTCCTAGGAGTGATGGTAATCAAATAACAACAGCAGCTGAGAGAAGGGGCAGGGACAAATGAGCATGCAGCCTGGATAGTTCAGGGCTAAGGATGCATGTGACGGGTGGAGATGGAGTGGGGAGAGATGAGGTGGCAGGCCAGTAGTGTGGGGTGTTCATAGATTTTAAGGCCAGAAGGGACCTCTCTGATTGTGTAGTCTGATGTGCTGCTTAACACTGGCCACAGAATCACACCCTGCAATTCTTGTGAGCATGTTTTCAGACATCCAGTCCTGAGGTGAAAATTTCACGTGATGGAGGATCTATCTTGCCTGATGAGAAGCATTGGGTGGGCTAAGAAGGAATTTCAGCTTCTCCCTGAGAGAGGGTGCGGCTGATGCTAGGGTAGAGGGGAACAGAGGTTGCTCAACATCTGTCCCTGTCATGTCCTTAGAATTGCTGGAGTGTTTACCCATAGGGTGGTTAAGAATAAGAGCAGTTTTGTCACATTAACTACCAGAGATGAATTAAGAATAATCATTTATGGTGACATTTCTATAATCTTCTTTATCTTGTTCTTATGTAATGAATGAGGTGAAGCGTCTCATGGTCCAACCAGGGAGCTAGGGTGGCTGGGTTTGTGTACTGACTCTGCCACTGATTCACTATGTGATCTTGAGTAATACCCACATCTCCAGAATAAGTTCTTAAATAATTCGAGTGCATCATATGGTGACATAAAACATTATGGAATAAAACAAAGTCTGGGACCAAGTCTGAATTTGTTCAGGACTTCATAGGTCTTGAGGTGAAGCATAGAGCAGAGACTGGGGGCATCTCCTCATCCCGCACAGGTTTGAATGTTAAAGTCCCTTTGGGTTTTGAACCTTTCCTATGTGATCAGTTATGCTGGCAGGCACTGAGTATGTTGCTCCTGCCTGCATAGGCTTAATAGCTTCAGTGAAGAGATAAAAGGGTTATATCTTTATAGACAATGTTGAGATAGTGCAGGAGACAATGTAAATTCAGCAAAAGCTAAGTAGCATAGAGCATTAAAAATTTACAACGGCTACTCTGAAATTTGTTCTCAAAGAGAAATGTTTTAATATGCTGTGGCAGTAGGACATGTGAGGGGTGTGTGAGAGTCTATATGATCTGTTCTTTTCCAGTATTTTGAAACCGTCCTTGGCTCTAATGAACAAATCATCCTGTCGGTTATTCCCCATGGAAGAAATGAAAGGAGAGGAAAACTTGTATTCTTTTGACCCATATGATAGCAACCAGAGTGGGGTCTGTCAACACAGCACCGTCTCTCTCCTTCCTCCCAATTGTTATATGCACAATCTCTGCACATTGGTGGCTCCATTGGTTTGGTAGGAAAAAGGCAATGTCATGACTTGGTAAGGAGGGAATGCATCTAGATCAGTCAGAACATTGCGATGCAGAGCAGGAATACCTATAAAGGAATTGGGTATATTTTGTCCTTTCCTCTGTCCTCCCCTGGCACGTGGGGTATCAGTGCCTTCTATTGGAAGGAAAGTCAAAACTTTTCAAATAGGCTTGAATATATTGTTCACTAGTGTCCACATCCTACAAAGGATATATCAACTCTGAAGAAGTCAATAAGTTGTGGATAGGTGCTTTCCCTGAACTGTGTAAAAGTCCAGTGAAGTAAAATATTCTCTTCAGACTTTTTTCACTTTTCCCATCTCTGACAGATGGTTAATCAGTTTGAGCTTTCAGTTTCCTTCCTGCCCTATTAAGTGCAAGTGAAAAGTAACTTTTGTTTGAGCAGTAAAACCACAGTAGAAGGATAGGAATCATCTTGTAATATTACAGCAGTGTTACGGTATCTCAGACACTGTAATGACAAGTGAAATGCATTTGAAAAGTGCTTTTAAATGTGAGTCAAATGGCTGTTTCCAGATGCAAGTTGAAAAATAAATCTGCCATAGCAAACAGCTTAGTCTGAAGTGTTTTTCGTGCTTCATACTCAACCTTTAGACAAAAAGTGATGGTGAGGTTTGGGCCTCTGACACTATCATTCGAGCTTGTCAGAAAACTGTTTATTGGTGGGGGTGGGGGTGCATGCCAAGAATTTTAACAAAAATAAAAATTCTGTGTTCTTGTAAGTCATTGAAAAAATCTTTGATGGTAAATATTTGAGCAGCCCTAATTTTCATGTCTTTCAGACTTACAGTCTCCACCTAGGCTTATCCAGAGATAAATGGTTCAATGAAAAATACTGGTCCCCAAGAAGGTGCTGGTGGTGGGAATTTGGCTGCTCGGAGGTGGGGAGAATACAGGGTGCAGCTGGCAAATAATTTTGGCACCCCCCTTCAGAACATGAGGCTTGGACTGGCCATACCATCAATCATGCCTATTTCATATTCTTCATCCCAAGAGGTGTCCCATTACTCTTGGGGTTAAATCTAAGTACAAAGTACTGTGACATTGCACTCCATATGATTTTATGAAAATATGCTCATAGACTTTAAGGTCAGAAGGGACCATTATGATCATCTAGTCTGACCTCCTGCACAATGCAGGCCACAGAATCTCACCCTCCACTTCTATAACAAACCCCTAACCTATGTCTGAGTTACTGAAGTCCTCAAATTGTGGTTTGAAGACTTCAAGCTGCAGAGAATCCTCCAGCAAGTGACCCATGCCCCATGCTGCAGAGGAAGGCGAAAAACCTCCAGGGCCTCTGCCAATCTGCCCTGGAGGAAAATTCCTTCCCGACCCCAATGATGAGTGTGAATATAATGTAACTGGAATATGCTTCATGCAAAAGGTCTCTTGTAAGATATCATTACAAAGCTTGTAATCTACTGAGTGTGATCATCCTATTTGTATGAATGTGTCATTCTTTTAAGTGAAACTAGGAATATAAAGGTCCTATTATAGGTCCTATTATAGTTACGCAAAGTGTGGGCCATTAATGGTGGTTTAGAATCTTGATGGCTCCCATTAACTAGGACAATTGACTGCAGATGGTTCTGTTTACTTGGAAGCCTTCCTGTGAGTCAGGCCAGGAAGAATGAAGGCTTGGGGTCTCACAGGACATGTGACCATGTTACCTGGTACTGGAATCCATCTTAAACCTGGTCCTTTTCCATTTAGAAGGAGGGGTGGGGACCCAGAGAGACAAGATTCCCGCCTTGTGCCAAAGCTATAAAAGGAGGTGAAAGAGAACAAAGGAGGTTCCAGTCATGAGAAATCCCCTAGTTACCACCTGAGCTGGAACTAACAAGAATTGTACTGGGGAAAGGATTGGGCTCAGACTTGGAAGGAGTCCAGTCTGTGAAAGAATCTTATTGGACCATCTCTGAGGGTGAGAATTTAGCTGTATTCACTTTCCTACTGTATTAGGCTTATATTTGCATGTTTTGTTTTGTTTTATTTTGCTTGGTAACTTACTTGGTTCTGTCTGTTATTACTTGGAACCAAATTGTATTTTTTATATTTAATAAAATCACTTTTGCTTATTATTGAGCCCAGAGTTAGTGACTAATTCCTGGGAGAGCAAACAGCTGTGCATATCTCTCTATCAGTGTTATAGAGGGCGGACAATTTATGAATTTACCCTTTATAAGCTTTATACAGAGTAAAACTGATTTATTTGGGGTTTGGATCCCATTGGGAGCTGGGTTTCTGGGTGCTAGAGACAGGAAAACTTGCTAAGCCATTCTCAGTTAGTCTGAAGTTTTGGAGGATGTGGTTCAGACCTGGGTCTGTGTTTGCTGCAGGCTAGTGTGTCTGGCTCAACAAGGCAGGGTTCTGAAGTCCTAAGGAAAATGGGCTCAGAGGTTGTCTCAGCACATCAAGTGACAATCCAAAGGGGATCTCTGTGACCAAACCTGTCACAAGTACATTTAATGGAAGCTGAAAGAAATTTCAAGCTGCTGCAAGACGGGGAATCAAAGGAGCAGTAAGACGGGATTCAAAAGGAGATCCTGGAGAGGAGATGATGTGATTTCTCACTGTGAAGAAGACTCAGTCATAGTCGCAATGGACCAGCTGGGCAATCCAACTGCTTTGGAGAGAAGGAGAGATTGAAATGGAGAAGAGATTCAGGGCCTTAGGGCATAGGTATGAGAGGAGTTTATTTAATGTAGGCATTTGTTTTGTAATACAGTAGATTCTGCTTATTAGTAGCCCCTCAGTTCCCAGCAAAAAGTTCCTGTTATCTGGAAGTTGCCAATATGCGAAGGCGCTGTTTTCAGGGGAATGCGTGCAAGTATGATACATTGTTGAGTACCATAGTTGTAAAATTGTTTATTAACTTTCCGTTCGCTACAATGTACTAAAGAAGAAAACCAAATGTAACGCAAAGTAATGGATATGTGGTATAGTGTACCACAGTGCTCAGAGCAGATTTAGGAAATCTTGTCTTGCTGTGTCACAAAGACTACAGCAGTGTGTGCATGAATGCGGGCGAGCGCGCGTGCACACACACACACACACACACACACACACACAGTGTTCTTTCTTTTATGGTTTGCCACCTCCACCAATACATTTTTCTCAGTTTTGTGTGCAGCCTTGTAACTGTTCTCAAAGCCATGATATTGGCGTATCCTGTAGAAAATGTCAACTGCAGATAGCTGTTCTGCAAGTGACGGCTTTTGGGTTTGTTGTCCAATACGCTATCCTCTTCTGGCTCATCAGCCTGAAGATGCTTTACAGATGCCACTGTCTCCAGAAGTTCAGTGTCAGTGAGCTCGCCTTCTGCCTCCAAATGACTGCCAAACTCAACAATTTCCTCAGAGTCCTTTGCTGGTAGAGTTTCAGGAATTGAAACATCAGCCAGCATATTGTTGGTCCACCAGGCCAGCATTTTCTGTTGGTGTAAACTCTCCCTTTCTAAAGCTTAGAACAGTCTTGGGGACAGTTGTGGCCCATGACTCCTTAGTGAGATGAAGTGCATCAATCACTTAGATTTGTTTGGCAACATCCACCACTCATAGGTGTAGGTCAGCATCAAGAGAGGCAATGATGCATCCATTAAGATGATCATGATAATGACCTTTGAAGTTTTTGTTGATACCCATTTCCATTGGGTGCTTGACTGAGGTCATGTCTGGAGGCAAGAATTTTAAACCAATAGCTCCACATTCTCTGAATATAGAGGTGTATGTGGCTGTCTTGTAGGCAGAGCTCCCTGTTCTGTTCTTTAGGCACTTTTCAAACAACAAATTTCTCATCCAGGCATTTGCTGAGCTTCTATAGACCATGGGCAGCTCTGGGGGAAACAGAGAGGACACCTGCTCTTTCCAGTCACCTTAGCAGACCATTTCTTCATCCCATCCACATCTGCACAACACAACAATGTGAGGCAGTCCAGAGCTCTTTTCCTACCTACAAACCCTTCTTTCAGCATGTCAGGAAAGCCCCGGTACAAGGGACCAGTCTCATTAGGGCTGAAGCTGTCATAGCTGAAACTCCTCTAGAATGCTGGGTAGAGTGTCCACCCTCCATTCAGTAGCCACCAGAGGGTCAGGATCTTGTTTCTCACTGTATTCCTTATGGTGAACAATGTAGTGCTGGGCTTTTCACCAACTGAGCCAGCTGTCCAAAGGGTTGACCACCTTCCCCTGCTCGCTGCTGGGCTTTCTATTTCTCATTGACACAGAGTCGAGCACCTTGGCCAAGCTTATGCTGAGACCAGAACCAAAGGGCTTGACCAGTGTCTGCTTCCTTTCTGTAGTATTGACGCTTGTGGTCTTTGTTTGTGCTCCTCCCATGCTCCTGTATAATGTCATCACTGTTCTTCAGTATGTGCAAAACAATGGACTTTGAGACACCAGCTTTCTCAGCTATGCACACTTGCTTAGCACCAGGCTCACGTAGGGTCTCCAGACCCCAAACTTTATCGGCAAGAGTCAGATCCACACATTTAGGAGTCAGGGCACGCAGAAGAAGTGCTCAGTTGCTCATGCTTGGATCCAGGAAACTGATTACAGGTGGGACCTTTCCTCTAAAAAGTTGCTGATAAGTGGGAAGCCTGGTGCCAAAATCTGAATCCTATTAACTTTGATGTTAATAAGATGGGATTGGTTCCTGGCAATATGTTATTAACCAGAAGTTGCTACTATCAGAATTGCTATTCAGCCTGAATCTACTGTATATTGTAGTAAAATAGCAACTTTGTTTGTACCACTGCCCTCTCCTGCGTAGTCAATACTGCTCAGCTGTACACCATAGATTATAGACTGCTAAAAGAGAGATTCTTCTTTACATAAGCAAACCTTGGTTTTTCAAGCAGGTGTATTTGAATTCCCACCACCCCGCCCCTGCTGTTGCCATGGAGTACTGAGTGCCTGCCATACGCAGAAGAGCACTGTGTGAAGTCTGTAAATTTAGCCAGCCTTTTTACGCATATGAGCAAATAAAGAGCCCTTTAAAAAGAAAAGTGAACTATGGGCCAGATATTCAGGCAAACTCAGCACCGAAAATCGGGTCCAGATTTCAGCTCCCATTTAGACACCAAAATAAATACAGATTTTCAAAGAGCTCAGCAAGTTGTCTATAAGTGTTGCAGTGGGAACTGCCACATGCTGAGTGCTTCTGAAAGTCTGGCTCTTATTTAAGTGCTTGGATAGGAGCCTGAGCTCTCTTGAAAATTAGGCCCAGTTGTGGGAGTTGAAAATTGGGCTCGGAGAGCTGAAGGAAATGCCTGGCGAGAGAAACCTGATCTATGGCTACAAAATAAATGCAGTGAGAGTAGAGGGGTAACACAAGCTTTTCCAGTCTGTCTTCCTTGACCTGAAGGGAACACATTTAAGAGAGAGAAAGTGAAGTGTCGTGTCCATGTCCTTTGCCTCTCTGTTAAGACTGCTTTTTAAAGAGACTCTTTTATTGATACCTGTGATAGTGGTATTTGCAATGTGGATACGTGCCCACTAGACTCTGGAACGAGACCACCTATTCGTTCTACAAAGTAGGCAACTGAGCAGCTAACAGATGAAGACTGCCTTCAGTCGCCAGAGACTTGGCTGGCGCGGACTGGAAGCAGTGAAAAACTTTGCTGCAATCCCCTGAGCCACCCATGTTCCCCAGCAATACGTAGTACAGAGCCAGTTTAGTTTGGGATCCTGCATGATGCTGAACTCCCTTCACTCCCTCTGAATTTTAGTGCTTTATTCTTGAGCCAGATGTTGCTTCTCACACATCTCCAATATATTCAGAGCCAGGATCTAGGAGATGCAAATAATGATAGATTAGTACTTATTTCTGAAGTCCTGCTCATGTAGGGAATGTGCAACATGTTAGAGTCTTTACAGTGGAAATATCTGGCCAGAGGGAAGAATGGCATAGAATGAGGGGATCCTCATGATTACCATGTGCTATTTCTCTTATACACACACCTCTGCTCTCTGGAGTACTTTGAAGTAAACACATGAGATCTGTAACCCTTGCCACTGCTCCTGTATATATATTTGGCGGGCAAATGCCCTTTGTCAAATGAGCAAAAAGCAGGATGGTATTAAATCTATGAGAGTTACACGGTAAAATTGCTGCCACCTGGTGAAAATTAATGTTAATTTGGATCCAACTCTTAAAGCCCTTTATGGGAAGTGACTAAGGGATATGATTATCACTGCAGTGTTGTCATTCTACATTCTGAAACCATCCAGTCTTTGGGAATGCCACCATTTTCCTTGCCTTAGGTCGGCAGTTGACCAAACTTTTTCTGTGTTGGCCTCTAGGGAGTGGAAACCATTTCTGCTGGAGCATCTGTCAGTCAAACTCTCTCTCTCTCACACAACTGTTACAAGAATATACATGTACACATTGCTTCTAATGAAATATTGAAATCTAAGGAAGGGTTGCACTATACCTATATGCTATTAGATGGGTTCAAAACCATATAATAAGGATATGTGTGTTTGTTTTGAAATGATTGTCTGCCATTTTCTTTCAAACTGGTCCAAATTCTTTGTTGCCCTTGCTGACACTTGCTCCATTATCTCTGAGAGACAAGATGAGTGAGTTAATATCTTTTATTGGACCAACTTCTCTTGGTGAAAGAGATACGATTGTGAGCTTACACAGAGAAAAGAAGAGCCCTGGATAAGCTTGAAAGCTTGTCTCTCACCAGCAGAAGTTGGTCCAATAAAAGATATTAACTCACTCACCTTGTCTCTGTAATATCCTGGGACCAAAGCGGCTAGAACAACACTGAATACATACTGCCAATGTGACTGGTTGGAGTGCTTATATCTAGGGCTGCCCGGAAAGCAAGAGAAGTAAACTAAGGGCCAGATTTTCAGAAGAGCTCAGCACCCACTGTCGGGACCATCAGTCCAGGTAGAGTAAGGCTGCTGGACCATTCGAGGAATCCATGTAGTTCTCTTGTATTCTACACTGTTATGGAGGCTGATTTTTAGTGGCAGATGCTGTCATTGTAAATCATACACTGTGTCTCATCAAGATATATATTGTTGTAGATCAACCTATGGTTGTTCCAGCTGCAATCAAATAGCAACATCAAGTAGAGCAGATAGAAAGGTTCTGAATGAAAAATAGCTTTTTTTTCCTGTCACTTTTTCATAAGAAATTGTTGACACTCATTTTATTGGCAGTTTTTCAAATCAAGGTTTTTAGTGAAGCTTTTGTAATAACTCAGACCTACTGAAATTTTTTCTTAACTATTTTGGTAAATATCAAACATATTTGAAAACATGAAAAATGCGTCCATTTTATAAAATGAAGACTACAGAATTTTGATTTTTTTTCTCCTTTTTGGACCAACTTCAATATCTATCAAACCTTAACCAGCATTGCAAGACTATGTATTTCTAAAATGTTGGAATGCTACTTCAGAAGACCTGCAGTTATATCAAAGGTCTTTATTCTTAAATCACAGACATGAAAAGAAGCCCTTGGAGTGTGGGCAGTTGCTAAATAGCAGATACCCCTTCCTGTAGGGCAGATGCTGCATTTTTAGTTTTCAAAAGTCTTACTAAAGTGAATGGATGAAACATTACACAAAAATCAGCACACTTTACCCTAGGATGAAGTGTAATCTCAATAGGGCTGAGATATTCAACTCTTAACTCCATGACAGCAAGAAACTTCAAGCATAGGATGTGTAGAGGGTTCTGTTTTTAGTAGCCTTGAAGTGTAGAATCAAGGAGTTCTCTGGAGCCACCTTTCCTAATATAGGGGACATGTACACACAAGATTTTCTTCTGTCAGATGTAAAAAGAAATGTAGAACTCCTCTAATCCAAGCATAAAATTAAGAACAAGTTGGCATTTTGGCGTCTCTCCATCTAGGAAATCCGCTAAATCTGTGTTGAGAGAGAACACTTTGGTTGCGTAAAGGAGCTCCCTTTGAAGTCAGTGAGAGACACATATGGTACATATGGGTGGGGCAATTTGTCTTTGTGGTCACTGAAAATAATTGTTTACATAATTTTCTATGACTTGCTGAAGCAAAGATTACCTTCGAAAAGTGTTGCTGGTGAAGATTCAGTTCCTGACAAGTGAGTTTCTTGGACAGGGGCCACAGAAAATTTACAGAACTGTAGTTAATTTTAAAAATGCAAGAACTTCTTTTAATGGGAATTTCAAGACTATTGGCTTTCAAGAAATGAAATGTTCATGTGTTCACAATTGAACTACTCATCTCAATGGTTAAATTGAGGAAGCAAACTATTCACTTCATTATGAAGGTTCTAATTGGCTACTCAAGTAATTTCTTCTAGTTCTGTCAGTCTCAGTACAAGTAGCTGAATGGCTGATCTTATTTTTTTTTTAATAAATTACAATGCAGTGTGTAAATTTTTCCTTGCCTTCTGAGTTATTGAGATCTGCTGCTTTGAATAATTTAACTTGCTTTTTAAATCTCTGTACAGCTTTCTAGTTGAATTGAAAAATGTTGACATCTGTAGATACCACATGGATAATATTTCATTAGACTGTCATTCACTAATCCTCCATAATTTGCTCATGGTCAGTATACCCCAGTAGTTGCCACATTATAATATCCAAGACACCACTATTATTTCCTATCTCAATCACAGCTGAAGACATTTAGGGATTTAGACACATCGCTTCCACAGGTTTTGTTTGAAGTAGCATTCAGATTTATCCCAACTTCAGCTCACTGGAGAAGAGGAAGAGCTGTTGCTGTTTATAACGTTACCTGCCAAGGTTATAAATGGACATCTCACTTCTATATCAGAGAAGTGAAAATTATTATATTATAGGATACAGTAAAAAGCCTCTTCCCTCCTATTTGTGGTTCAGTCTCCATTTAGGGAACAACCTGTTTTATTTTTCATGGGTAGTGGAGGCTCCCTCTTATAACCAAGAAGAAAAGAAGCCATGTGAACAACCTCAGCCTGTATTAGCTGAATCTGTGTGAACATAGATGGAGGTACACAGCTGCACCGAATCTATAACCCAAGGCTAAATTCACTTGTTTTTTAGGGTCAGTGTGTATTTCATCCAGTGCTGCTGACACGCACTGTTCTGGGTCTGTTCTGACATGCACATTCCTAGGGTTTAGTAGTGTGCTGAGTGCTGACTTAGGTGCTGGAAATATTGGAACAAGGCTGTTCCAGTCTGGTCTTGGAGCTGGAAGGGCTGCACTTCTCAGGATCCTTCTCTCCCCAGGGTTCATAGGGTAGGATTTTCTACAGTGCTCAGTGCTGGCTTACCTGTGCTCCTGTTGATGTTAGTGAGTGTAGGGTTAGGCCAACACTGAGCACTTTTGAAAATCCTGCCCTTAAGGAAAACTTTGGCTGTCTCCAGCAATAAAATATCATCTTGAAAGATCCTTCCAGCAGCTAGTGATACCAAAGTAGCGTGAATGAGGTTATAGTATGTTTTGATTGGAAGTAAGTGTAGTTAAATTTGTGTTGTCTTTCATATTTGCTCTAGGTATGCATAAAACCTGCAGAAATGGAATTTAGCCTTAAAATAAAAGCTCTAGCCAGTTTTATGGAGCATTCTGATTCGTATGTGCCTTCATTTGAGAATATGGGGAACAGACTTTTGCAACACTCTTCTGTTTTACTCAAGCATGTGCCTCTTCATTACTTATTCAGGGCCTGTGTATAATCAGCTGAATGTGGGGCATGTCCCACTCCTTTCATATGAAATACTGCATTCATATTCTGTCAAGGTTCCTCCCCCCACTCTGAACTTTAGGGTACAGATGTGGGGACCTGCATAAACACTTCTAAGCTTAACTGCCCGCTTAGATCTGGTTTCGCTGCCACCATCCAGATTCCTCAGTC
>NC_133787.1:9033133-9078533 GCF_003597395.2 Chelonoidis abingdonii | reverse complement strand
CCAAGATTTGAAAGTATCTTGTCCCCTTATTGGTCCTTTGGGTCAGGTGTCAGCCAAGTTACCTGAGCTTCTTAACCCTTTACAGGTAAAAGGATTTTGATGTCTTTGGCCAGGAGGGATTTTATAGTATTGTACATAGGAGGGCTGTTTCCTTCCCTTTATAGTTATGACATATTCAAACTAAAGAAACAAAGCATGTGAAATAGACTAAGGCAGAGCTGGCTGAGACTCTTAAGAGGCTGTTTATCCAGCTGCTTAATAAACATGAGGCTGCAAGAGGGTTGCCTTCAAGGAGTCTGATGATAAACTGGGTATTTACAATGCAGCTGCAGAAACTGAGATTCCCTAATGTACAATAACTGTAGATGGAATTGGTATTGCTGACTGTAGTTAAGGTTACCTGACTCCTCTATGCCCTACCACACAATCTCTGCTATTTTTTTAAACAGACTAAAAACTGTATTGGCATGTGCACAAATGCCCATCAGACTCTTTATTCTTTATTTATTGGACATTTTTAGAAATGCTACTAGACTTGATGCAAACAACTCTTAAGCTTTCTCTCTTTAAGCCAGTTTCTTGCACTCTTGATTGCATTCCGTAGCCACCTCCGCTCACAGCATCACAGTTGTACTTCCTGTATTGTGACTAGTCTCAGATCCATTTGGGCCATTTTAGAGAGAACTTACACCCAAAATTTGGTGGGTGGAAAATGAGGTGCATTAGTAGTGTTAGGCACCTACAACCCATGCAATTGCAGGGGCCCCACTCACATGCTTATAGTGGAGCCGGAACGTCTCCTACCTGTACAAAATGGCATCCTCCATGTGACATGACCTTGCGTGCACCATGTGTGCAAGGTCACGCAGTACAAAGGGCACCATTTTGTAGAGCAAAATGGCATCCCCCACACAGGTAGCAGCCCTGTAATTGAGCTTTGCAGGTGGCCCCCTTTGGACAAATGCCACCACGGGTGCAGTGCAACATAGTCATCAGCATTACAGCAAGATGATAGCAATGACTTTATTTAGTGCCTGGCAGTATAAAGCTCCGTTGCACTGTGATCCTCTTACTGGGACCTTATAAGTGTCCACCAACCAAGCTTGGCTTCTGCCAGTGTCTCACCAATATTTCCTTCCATTCAGCGAAGGTTCCAGGGATTTCAGGACAAAACTAACCATACAAAGAAGTGGAATGCTTTAAACTGTACAGCCACCAGACTACCCAGATGTATTTGAGATATATGTTCATTAATTAGTATAGATGCTTTTGTTAGTTCTTACAGTAAATTGTCAGAAGTTCTTCAGCTATTGGCCTGCAAGAGAAGGGTTAGCTCCCCTCTCAGCAGAGAAACTGATGCAGCTTTCTATCCTTATGCAGGGGTTGCTAGGAAGCCCCGCAATAAGGAAAATATGGCTAGGCTCAGCTGGATGAAACGGATACATCCCAGGGGAGAGTAAGAGGACTGAGCTCTGGAGAGACATTATGTAACATAGCCGCCCCCCCACCCCCGACACCAGTTGTTCCTCTGTCCTCCCTATTAAGAAGGGGAATCTTTGCCTGTGACATGCCCCTTTTCTCCTGTTTTTAGGAGTGAATGGGCCTAACAGCCCCATTTCAGCTACAATGAAACCTGTCCTAAATTACCAACAAAAATCAGTTCTAAAGTAGAGGTGGTTTCTTTTTACTAAACTTACATTGGAAACCTGGGAGGGGCTTTAAAGCAGTGGTGGAAGACAGGTGTAGATTTTGGCCTTATAATGCAGCAGAGAAATATAAGCTTCGGCTGCCTTTCACACATTGTACTGAAGTAGGGTCTTCAAAAGTACCTGTTATAATTACTGGGGTGTCTGAGTTCCAGACATGAAATAAACACAGTGAGAGCTGCCTGGAAAAACAGTTGATAGTCCTATTCTAAATTCAGTTTAGTGCCCTTAATTTGACAGGAATGTCAATTCTGCAGCATTTTCTTTGAGGAATGGTGAAGGTGAAAGAGGTATTTGAAGCATGCCCAGAAATTGGTGAGGAACTAAGATGGTGTGCCAGAGTTTTGGGCCTGCTGTTAAGAAGGGTTTCCTCCCTCCTTCCCTACATTTGATGTAGGGAGGCCATGGTTACAGGAAGATGACAGCTATTGTTCAAGATTCCTGACGAGAAACCTGGGCATTCTTGTGTACCCATTTGTACATTTGTACAAGAACCTTGAAAGATAGATCAGGGAGCATGGGGAGCTAGCACATGATGGAGTGCGAGCATCTGTTCTCTCTGGCTCATTCTATGTAAAAGATGGTCTGCTTTACTGAATACTAGTTATAGCTTCTTAATTTTTTTTTCTGGGCTAAGGAAGAGAGACAGCTGCAATAATCTAGCCTGGTCTGATGAATGTGTGAATTATTGTAGGCCCTGTCTTCATCCGTGAGGAATGGATGGAGTCACTTTGTTAGCTGGAGATGGGGGAAAAAAGTGCTTTTGATGACTGCTATTTGATTTCCCAGAGACAGTGAGGCATCCAGCATAAGCCAGAAGCTGACATGTTGAGTGCTGGAAGGTTTGTGCCCTCAGTCAAGAGTGAGGTATAGTGTTTACCAGTTCCCCAGAGCATGTGCCTCTTCTCATTAGCACCACTTTGGTTTTTCCTTGGTCTTTTTCTTGTACTGCTATGTATGAGACAGCAGTACAATATTGAATGAAAGGCTACACAGAACGGTTTAATCAACACATAGCTGGTATTACAGCTATTCTTGTACCCTTTAACATTGCACTTAGATATCGAATGGGGGTGGCGAGAGGACTGAGCTCTGAGACGTGAAGGGAATTCCCTTACCTTAAAGCTCAGAGCAGTTGCCAATCATGACTTTGGGCCTTCTGGAAAAGGATGAATGAAGCCAGCTTTGTCTAACTGCCTGCTCCTGCATGGTCTTTCAGCAGCACCTTGAGATTAACTGTGTGTTGAATGAAGCAAATCAGTAAAGTAGAATCTTTCTTCTGTCCATCACCACACAGTGGTCATACATCAGTGCAGCCAGAGCTTCATAGGATGTCTTCAGTGCCCTGAAGCTAAACTTGGAAGATCTAGGCTATCTGCCCATTATGAAGATGCTGGAGTCAGTTTGCTAACACCTTTTTAATAATCCAGCCCAAGGAGGTGAGGTTGGAGAGTGGGCACAAGTTATGGTTGTTTGTGGCAGCTGCTCACTAATTGAAGACAGAATGGACTCTTGCATGTTTCAGGGTGTCTGGTGGAATGGTTTACCTGATGGATATGTTGACTTTGTCACTGGATGGTCCCAGATATCATTTGTTTGCCTTAAGCCATTGGCAGAAGGCCTTTTGCTTACATTGCAAGTGGTATCAAAGATTCCTGTTCACATCTCTGATACTTTCATCTGTTGACCTGGCCAAATCTGACTACGTGGCTAGAGTACAGTGCAGATTTGGGCTCAGGGCCACAGACCATTTTTCCCAAGCAAGATGATGTGCCACACTTCTAGCAGGGCACATCTGTGAGATGAACCATTTTTGCATTGCAGAAGTAGTCAAATAGCCATGGTCCAATCTCAGAGTATATTGTAACTTTGGATGCATGGCAATTTTGGGGGAAATTCCATTAAAAGCTACATGGGAAAAATTGTAGAACTGATGAACAAAATTAAATATGCGTCTGATTCCGAGAACTCCTGTTTATGAATGTCTGTAAATGGCTACCTTTGAGGTGAATTAATTCTAGCCTTAGTGTTTCCTCAGCACATGAGGACACACATTGTTGCTGTCACTGCTCTGGCATTCAGTAAATTAATGTAGTTCTCAAAATGTTAATACAATCCTTCAAAACCTTTCTTTCCCATTTGGTTCACAGGATGCAGTACCCCTTATTCTGAATATTAATCATTGAGTTCCTAAAGGAGAAAAGAAATGTACTATTCTCTTTTAGCCGTGTCTTCATTTTTTTTCAGATTTTGCTATCAAAACAAGTGGAAGTTTCTGATATGAAAAGTGCTTATAACCAGGCTTGAGTTCAGAGTCTCATTGCTGTAGATTTCAGTGTTCTCTTATTGACCACAAACTGTGCTGTCCTTGTGCTTTATTTCCACTTTAGACCAAATATTTAGAGAGGCTGTCATTGAAGTGTGCCATTTGAGTGGGATTCTGATAACGGCAGGCTCCTTGCTGCTGTTAGATGCTGAGGTTCAGAAATCTGAAAAAAAAATGAACTGACACAAAAAGGAACTCTGGAACAGAGGAATCAGTCTGAAGTGATATTCTTGTCGTGTTACAGGAGCAGAACTTCACACACAGTAATTCCTGTATGATGATGAATAGGTAATTTACGTCTATATAAACCATCCTTTTAACCATTTTTTTTAAAAAAAAGTCCAAGATTCGTAGATTCCAGGGCCAGATGGGACCACTGTGATCAAATATCTAGTCTGACCTTCTGTGTTACACAGGCCATAGAACTTCCCCAAAATAATTCCTAGAGCAGATCTTCTAGAACAACAGCCAATCTTGATTTTAAAATGGTCAGTGATGGAGAATCCACCACAACCCTTGGTTAAATTGTTCCGATGGTTAATTACTCTTACCATTGAAAGGTTATGCTTTATGTGACATACCAGGGTGCAGTCCAGATCACTGAGGGACTTTGTCACCCCTGCCCTGCCACCTTGGGTGCCTTACAATAACTTGATGCGGTAGCTTCCAACTGGGTCTCCCACAAACAGCATTCCAAAATGCAGGTCTCACCTTGAGTGTCTGTGTGTAAATGCAGACTGCCAGCCACACCTGGGTTATGGTCTCACCTGCCTTGGTTACACTGCAAGGTGACCCCTACACACTCCTAGTCCTGGATCTTCCTCCCAAATTGTCTATTTTATAATGCCAATCCCTCTCCTGGACAGTCCAAATATATTAAGTCCATTCTTCCATTAAGGGAATAATACTGACCAGTTTATCACCTTAAATAGAGTTACTTTAATTTAAACAATCTGGATTAGATAAAACAATAAAACAAGTTTAACTACTACAAAGAAAGATTTTAAGTAAGTACAAGTTTCAGTTCCTCTTTGAAAAAAGGATTTCCAGTTGAGAGCCAAGAGACAGGAGGTCTGGTGGAGAAAGGAGACCTCATCCTGTTTCTCTGCTAAGATGCAGATCTCATTGTCCCTGCCCTCCCTTTTTGCCAAAGAATGGCCACTTGTTAGGTGATATGCCATCGCTTTGTTGACACCTGACTGGGCATCAGCTTGTCCTTTGTCTTTGAGTAACTAGTTTAACTACTTCCCAGACGTATCTGGGAAACACCCTTGAGCCATGAGTTCAGCTTATGTTCATAACTTTACACATAAAGTTCCTACATGCATGCTACCATGATGTTGATCAAGTTATGAGTTTTGAAAGGATACCTCACACGGCCTGCCTTGTACAAAGATTATTACAGGAGGATGTGAATACAGAGATGCAGTCCGTCACATCTTATTTCCAGTCTGAATTTTTCTAGCTTCAACTTTCAGCCATTACAATGTTATACCTTTCTCGGCTAGATTGAAGTGCCCATTATTAAATAATTTCCCCCCAAGTAGATACATACAGACAATAATAAGGTCACCCCTTTAACTTCCTGTTTGTTGAGCTAAATAGATTGAGGTTTTTGAATTTATCACTATAAGGCATGTTTTCTAATCCTTTAATCATTCTCTGAATCCTCTTCCTGTATCAACATCCTTCATGAATCATGGGCACCAGAACTGGACACAGTATTCCAGCAGTGGTCAAACCAGTGCCTGATACTGAGGTAAAATAGCCTCTTTACTCCTACTTGACATTCCCCTGTTTATGCATCCCAGGATTGTATTAGCCCTTTTGGCTACAGCATCACACTGAATATCACAGCTCATGTTCAGCTGATTATCTGCCATGACCCTCACATATTTTTCAAAGTCCTTGCTTCCCAAGGTAGAATCCCCCCAGCCTACAAGTATGCCTTGCTCTCTTTGTGCCTAGATGTATACGTTTACATTTAGCCATATTAAAAGGCATATTGTTTGCTTGAGTGCAGTTTACTAAGCAATCTTTGAATCAGTGACCTGTCCTCTTCATGATTTACCAGTCCAATTTTTATATCATCTGCAACTTTATCAGTGATGATTTGATGATTTCTTCCAGGTCATTGACAATAATGTTCAATAGCACAGGGCCAAGAACCAATCCGCGGGACTTCAGTGGAAATATACCTGCTCAGTGATGATTCTCCATTTACAGTTACATTTTGAGAAACTATGAGTTAACTAGTTTTAAATCCATTTAATGTGTGCCATGTTAATTTTATATCATTCTAGTTTTTAATCTAAATATTGTGCATTACCATTGTAACAGAGTGTGGGGGAGTCAGGGCCTTGCACCCCCCCACTTCCTGCAATTCACTGTGACTCTCAGCCAGCCAGTAAAACAAAAGGTTTATTAGACAACAGGAACACAGTCCAAAACAGAGCGTGTAGATACAGGAAACAGGACCCCTCAGGCAGGTCCATCCTGGGTGGTAGGGAGCCCAGATCCCGGTACTCGGCCAGCTTCCGCAGCCAGCTCCAAACTGAAAAACTCTCTCCAGTAGTCTCACCCAGCCATGCACCCTGGCTCCTCCTCCTCCAGCCTTTGTCCAGTTTCCCAGGCAGATGGTGTCACCTAGCTCCAACCCCCTCCTGGGCTCAGGTTACATGTTTACGTATCATCCCTCAAGTGAAGTCACACCCTGATATCCCACCACCATCCAGTCCCAATGCAGACAGTACCAGTAAAATTTCCATGCAACATTCCCAGGTCAAAACTCCCCACTCCCTACTCCGTCACAACCATTTCAAACACCTTACCGAAGTCTAAGTATATTATGTCAACACTATTATTTTAACAACAAAACTTGTAATCTTATCAAAAAACTATCATGTTAGCATGACAGGATCTATTTTTTCATAAACTCATATTGATTTGTATTAATTACATTACCCTCCTGTAATTTTTTATTAATCAAGTCTCCTAACACCCACTCCATTATATGGCCCAGAATTAATGTCAGGTTGTCAGGCTTATTACCTGTGTCATCCTATTTATCCTTTTTGAAAATTGACACATTAGCTTTCTTCCAAACTTATGGAACTTCCCCAGTGCTACAAGACTTATTGAAAATTAGCCTTCATGGTCCAGTGAGCTCCTCGGCCAGCTCTCTTACAACTCTTGGATGCAAGTTATCTGGACGTACTGATTTAAAAATGTCTCTCTTTAGTAGCTGATGTTTAACATCCTCCAGAGATAGTCATGGAATGGAAAGACTGTTATCACCATAAGATGAGACTATATCACATGTTTTTCCCCCCAACTGCAAAACAGAAATATTTATTGAGCACTTCTGGCTTTTCTGTATTATTAAGTCTACCATTTCCATCTGTGATGGTTGCTGGGGTACTCAGAACTCTGAGTTATCCCCTGCCTTCAGCGTGAGGGATTCTTGCCTGTGCCTGGCTGGGTGTCAGTTTCCTAACACTGCCAGCCTCTCAGGCACTTACCTATGGTACCTATCTATATACAGTATTAAAAATAACTCTAGATCACTTATAATTCTGTGAAGACAAAAAGTTTTGATATGGAGATAAAAGTTAACATGCAATGTAGAATGTTAACAGACATTGCCGGACCCTCAAACTGTTTCCAGTGCTAGCAAAGAATAGTTTGCCAATTACAATGGAATTATTCACTTCCCCAGATGAAGCCTTAAACTACGGACTGCCAGCCATGTGCTCTTGATGTATGAAGTATTACTCATAATGCTAGATGAGAACTGGGGCTTAAATCACTGTTCACCATCTAGGCTGACTGATGGGGTCATTATTAACTGAAAGTTGCTTTCTTTTTCTTTTTTTTGGAGGGAGGAAAAATGTTAACTCTTGAAAGAAAGAGATGTTCTGAGCTAATTCCTCTTTTTATCAATTCTAGGAGTGATTTTAATTGTCTATTAAATTCAGTCTTGGCCAACACATTTCTACATCCTTTGCTGTGTCTACAATTTTAGACACAAATGCCTGGCCAAAAAAAGGTATTACAGTAGCAAAATAGGCCCTGCAGACGTAGCTTTGTTTGTTCAGCTATGTATTTATATAACAAGAACAGTGCCTTAGAAATACTGAAGAGAGACCATTCTTGATTAACTAGGGTATTTTGCTAGAAATGGATTTTAAAAAAACCTTTTCATTTGCCATATGCATGTTATTTCTTCACAAGGCTTGGGACTGAATGCATGGTGGGAGGACTGATGTTTCTTCTGTAAAAGGAAAAATTCTCAGGCATTGTATTAAAGAATACGCATGGAATTGGATAGCTGCACACTTCCCCACATGGCATGTTGGTGTTCTTTTCCATCACATTCTATAGTTATTACCAACGGAATGATTCATTGGAGGATATGTTGATAGCCTGTATGACAGGTATTGCAATTTCCTGCAATATCTTTGAAAAATCTTATTGAATTAAGTTTATATGTAGGAGCAGGATTTTATAATTGTACTATGAGAATTAATGTAAGATTTGATTTCATCCTGCCAGCCACCCTTTTTGAATAGCAGAAAGGAATAACAGACCAGAACAATCCTTATAACTGATTATGGTCACCCTTCTGTTTTAGGTCTTGGCTACACTTGCGAGTTACAGCACAATAAAGCCTCCCAGAGCGCTGTATCCCACTCCCCATCCACACTGGCAAGGCATGTACAGTGCTGTGTCTCCACAGCTACAGTGCTGCTGGTACCTCCCCGAGAGGAATAACAGCTGTTGCGTATTGGGTGAGACACTGCCGCTCCAGTGTAAACGAGGAGTAATGTTATTATGCACTGATGGATCTCCAGAAACTCCTCACAATCCTTTTAATTGAAGCATCCTCTCTTGTTTTGTTGTAAACTCCAGATGAGGAAGTGCCCTTTCAAAGCTCTGTTTCGGGGGCTGCTTATCAAAAAACCAAACACAGCTACTGTTTGCTTCGAATGAGTGAGAGGCAGGCAGGGGTGGTCTGTTTGGTGTGCCACCAGCTAACGTTTGCTTGAAGAGAGAGGCAGCAGAGGTGGGGGGTAGGCGGTTTGGGATCCGTTTCAGTGAGCGGCTGCTTATCTGTTCTATGAGAAAAAAAGAAACAGCTGCCGCTTGCTTTCAGCGAGTGAGAGAGAGGTAAGGGAGGCAGGGGGGTCCGAGACAAACTCTCAGCACTCCAAAAACTCACTCTCTCCCTGTTACACTCCACCCCTCCGCCATTTGAAAAGCACATTGCAGCCACTTGAATGTTGAGATAGCTACCCATAATGCACCACTCCCAATGCAGCTGCAAATGCTGCAAATGTGGCCATGACAGCGCGCTGTCAGTGTGGACAGACTGCAGCGCTTTTGCTGCTCAGCTTTATGAAGGTGGGTTTAACTCAAGCACTGTACATCTGCAAGTGTAGCCATACCCTTAGGATAAGTTATAATGTCTACTATGGTTTCCTATATGTATTACAAATTAGGCACTCTAGGATCTTGTATCATATCTATGTTAAGGAGATTAGAGGAATGTTGAGGGCCTGAAGCCCCAATGTGAATTGTTTTAGTTATAAGATTTAGCAAGGCTTGATTTACAATGTATTCTGCTGAATATAAAACACTGCTGTCTGTATACCTTTGAAGGTTTCTGTAAGAGATTGTTTGTGTGAATGAGGAATGCATGCATCAGGAAAAGATAAGGTGTGAAAGCCATCACAAATGTCCAGATGGTCAAGAAAAAGTGAGAGACTTGGAAAGACCAGGAGACTATCAGAAAACAACCATTGTGTCCGATGCTAAACATGTTAGCATCATTGATGACCTAAGAGGTGAGGCATCCACCCCCGAAGGTGAGACAACAAGTAGGGGATAACGATGGGAAGCCCAACAATAACAATCAAATGATATCACCACTTAAGGACTAATAATTACAGGATGACATTGTAAAATGCATGGACTCAAATGGGAATTTACAACTATAAAGCTGGGGTGTTTTCCCTGGGTTCAGTCCTGCAAAGCCTTGGCGCATTGGATCGCGACCGACAAGAGCCCAGCTCCACACTCATGCTCAATCTAACTGGCCATTGGATTGACTCAAGCTACAACAGACTGGTAACTATAAACATCAACTGGCAGGACTGTGTGTGTGTGATGAAAAAGCATATGCCAACTGTTGTATTTTCAATAAATGCAGTGTTTTTGCCTTCTCTATAAAGATCCTGTGCACTTTGTATAGCATAACATATGTATGTTTGGGGTCCCTTGTATTAAATGAATGGTTCATATATAATTGTGGGCTGGGGTTGTATGTAACCTCTTTCTCTCTAGCGGGGAGATGAGATGTAACTGTTGGGAAGTGTTATGAATTTGAAAGGACTATATAGAATAATGATCAAGCCAGGAATGGATTTTGTGGCAACCAGTGTCAAGCGGTTTGCCTGGGGAATCTCTAAGGGGAGATGAATGCAAATACCCCAGTTCCTGTTATGTAGAAACCAGCCTTTTGAAGCTACGCCCAGAGGAGGGGACCATTGTCTGCTGATCACCTGTTCCTGGAGTCTGAAGACCAAAGGGCTAAGCTGTACAAAGGAAAAACTGACCCATTTATAGAGTGGTGGTTCTGAGTTAAGTCTGTCATGAATTTGTAAACAGAGAGAAACCCCTTTGTGGACTTGGAAGGACTGACTCCTATTAGATCCCTTGTTGGAGTTGTGAGGTGATCTTTGGTAAGCTTATTAGCATGTGTGTTCTTTTATTGGTTCTAGTGTTTTCCCTGTAATGCTTTCACCTTAAGAATAAATGTGCTTGTCTAGAAAGGGCTGTGGGGTAACTCAACTGCTGGTGACTACTCTGTTCAGAAGCCTTCACAAAGACAGTAAAGCCACCAGCCGTTTCAGTAGTCTGGCTTTCTGGGAGCATCGTAGTGCAGGTAGGGAATGGCACAGCCTGGAAAAATCCTGATCAGGAGGGAGAGAGATGTAGGTATCTGCCCAAGAAAGGTGATGAGCTAGGAGCCTAAAGGGGGTGCCTTTGGTGGGTCCCGGGAGGGAAATACAAGTGCAGTTGCCCTGAGCTGTGACAGCCATGTCTCATGCTGCAGGCATTCAAAGAGATGCTTGGGGATAGGTAATTTGGTACATGGCAGGCAGAAAAATCAGTTGGATGTATCCTGAAGAAAGAATTATTGCATTAGTACAGTGGCATACTGTATAGTACGAAGCAGAAAGCAGCTCTGCCCTCCATACACCTTTACTATGAAATAGAGAAAATAATATAGCAAAGAGTTTGATATTTTATGTTCTTGGGGCTACAGCTCTGTCTGGATGAGTGAGAGACGGGAGGCGGGAAGGACCATCAAAAAGCTGTGCTAAGAGCAAGAAAGGAAAGACTCTTTTACAGGAGATAATGCTGCCTACTTCTGAAAGTGAGAACAAGTGTTCTGATGGCACTGTTGTAGCTGGCATCATAAGATATTTGTGTGCCAGATATGCTTAAGATTCATATGTCCCTTTATGTTTCAGCCACCATTCCAGAGGACATCCGTCTGTGCTGATGTCCAGCACATGTTCATTTTCATTATGAGAGTCAGATGCCACCAGCAGAAGGTTGAGTTTCTCTTTTTGTGCTTCAGGTTCTGAAGTTTCTGCATCAGAGTGTTGCTCTTTAAGACTTCTGAAAGAGTGCTCCACACCTTGTCCCTCTCAGATTTTGGAAGGCGCTTCAGGTTCTTAAACCTTGGGTCAAGTGCTGTAGCTATCTTTAAAAATCTCACATTGGTACCTTCTTTGCGTTTTGTCGAATCTGCAGTGGAAGTGTTCTTAAAACGAACAACATGTGCTGGGTCATCATCTGAGACTGCTAAAGCATGAAATATATGACAGAATGCAGGTAAAACAGAGCAGGAGACATAAAATTCTCCCAAAGGTGTTCAGTCACAAATTTAATTAACATATTTTTAATGAGCGCCATAAGCATGGAAGCATGCCCTCTGGAATGGGGGCCGAAGCATGAAGGGGCATAAGAATGTTTAGCATATGTTGCACGTAAATACCCTGCAATGCTGGCTACAAAAGTGCCATGCAAATGCCTATTCTCACTTTCAGGTGACGTAAATAAGAAGTGGGCAGCACTATCTCCTGTAAATGTAAACAAACTTGTTTGTCTTAGCAATTGGCTGAACAAGTAGGACTGAGTGGACTTTAGGCTCTAAACTTTTACATTTTTTTAGTCTAGTTATGTAACAAAAATAATCTACATTTGTAAATTGCACTTTCACAATAAAGAGATCACACTGCAGTACTTGTATGAGGTGAATTGAAAAATACTATTTCTTTTATCGTTTTTACAGTGCAAATATTTGTAATAAAAATAATATAAAGTGAGCACTGTACACTTTGTATTCTGTGCTGTAATTGAAATAAATATATCTGAAAATGTAGAAAACATCCAAAAACATTTGTAACACATTTCAACTGATATTCTATTTTTAACAGCACAATTAAAACTGCCATTAATCAAGATTAATTTTTTAATTGCAATTAATTTTGCTAATTTTTGGAGGACTTATGGATTGCCTTGTCATCATATTTCCATGACGCATTAAAGAAAATAAGAATTCTGACCATATGCTCCATAATGAATAGACATTTGCTATAGATTCCTCAAGATTTTAAGATGAGGTGGAACTGTAACACCTATATTGAAACTGTCTTATTATGACCCTCTCTTTTCAATTATTTATAACTTCGGCAAACTTTTTAGGTTAAAATTGTCTTGGTCTTTGCCTGAGATGAATTTTTTTTTGAGGGGGGGGACAAAGCGTAAGTAAAATAGTTGTTTTGTTTCTAAAGAGAATATTGAAAACTAGGTAACTTGCTAATGTTACATTATTTCCCAGTCAAGCAGCTTTAATATTGCCAATTCTAAACTTTTGGGTGCTCAACTTTGCAACCAAAGATGCAGGAATCATTTCGGGGGAAATTCGATGGCCTGTGTTATGCACAAGGTCAATCTAGATACAAATGGTCCCTGATCGTCTTAAAATCTATGAAAACGTAGAATTACTTTAATGTCGATTTTGTATGTAAATATAATTGTCACAATATTAATCAAAGATGGAAACTTTATTTTAAAGGTGAAAATGTCCCATATCCCTAAACAATAACTTCTCCAGAGAAGAATTTAGGCTAAGTGGAATTCTAAGACTTCTGATACCATTCTGATATATTACATCACAATTCATTTGGAGAGCCTGTATCTCTTGCACACAGAAGCATGTAACTAGAGGCAAGCTTCTTATATCAGCAAATTTCTACTTTGTTCAACTTGCTTTTCTATGACTTTCTTGATAAGACAGTTACTAGAGTACTAAATCTTCAGAATACATCAACTGTTATCTTAACTTGTACCAGCTGCAGAAGCAGGATATTATTACTGTGTTGGCCGGTCCTCTTTGGCCAGGATTTTCTAGCATTTTAATTTTAGCTTTCAAATCCTAGATGGTCTTGCTTTCTCTTATCTCTCAGCTCCTCATTCTCTCCAGACATTCTTGTCTATTGTGCTCTATCCAGATACAACCTACGGCTGTATTACAATTATAGATCTATAGCTCAAGGATTTTTTTTTTTTGCTACTCTGGAACACTTCCCTGGCATATTTTTGGATGTGTGTTCAAGTTTGCATTAAATAGTGACCTCTTTTCATGGGCTTTAGACAGATTTGTGTTTTATTGTATTGTAGTTATTTGGAGGTGAGTGAGGATTTTAAATAATGTTTAGTTCCAGGCTTTTCATCCTCTCCTTGTCAAATCCCTCCTAAAGACCCACTTCTCCTGGGAGGTCCACAAACAGCAAAGGAAAATAACTCTCAGCTCCTCCTTCCTTTAGGTCTCTCTCTGTGTCCTGTCTCAGGATCCTCAGGCCATCTGTATGCCTATTTTGTACAGCGCCACATGTACCTTCTGCACTTCAGAAATATTTGGAGATGCTTATGTTATGATAGGCGATTATAAAAATGTCACTTGCAGTTGCTGCTGTGCTAAACTATTGTTTAGTCCTCCCTCTCAGATTTCCCCCTAAACATACTCAACCAGGTAGGCAGCACTTTAAATAACCCAGTAACACTGAATTTGAAGGGATGTGAACTACTGTCAAAAAATTGCTACCAACTCCTGTGTTCCTAGCCACGTGCTTCAGAAACTTTGGATCAGAAATCAGGAAAGCAATATAGCACCACTTAGAATTTAGACACTTAAGTTTCAGTGGGGAAAAAAAACAGTTTGTGACTTAAGAAATCAAGTAAAAGTGAAATGAGACATTCTTCTCTTGGAAACCATAAACTGGCTGAAGCAAATCACAGCTGCTTTTAAGTAAGCTTGAGTCCAAATAGCTTTTTGTATGTGCTGATTGAAAGTAAACTGTAAATGACATTGATGGGTTAAAATAATAATGTGCGCCCAGTTTTACTTTGCTTCCTTCCCACTAATGCTGCTTGAAATTGCTCTGGTGGGAAGGTGATTCTGCTTGACCTTTGTCCAGCGGGATATTATTGAGGCAAACAACCACCTGGTAAGTTTAAAAACTAGACATTACATATAAGAACAGCATCTGCAGTTTATACTTGCTGGGAGAAAAAAGTTATCTATCTCTATGCTTCTGGAAATAAACTAATCACCAGTGGGGGTCAGGAGGAAATTATCTCTTCCATCTTGAGTATAGTATTAAATAATTAGGGGCGTCCATGGATATTTTGCATCTTCCTATGCAATATACAGCCCTGGGGAGAGTTGGAGACAGGATACCATATGAGTTGGGCCATTGATCAAGCCTGATACTCCAAGAGGTAGAGTGCTGGTTTATATGGTCCATCTTTGAAACATGGACACTTCCATTTTCAATGATGATTCATCTGCACAAAGTCCTTTTCCGCTGAGACTTTCATTCAGGTTTTAATATTTTCATTGGCAAGAATAAGTCTAACTGCTGCCGAGCGTTCCCAATATCTAGAGCTCACCTCCTGTTCTGCTGATCTTTATGGAATGGGAAATAGAACAATTACAGCTTAGCCCATGACAGCAAAAAAAAAAAAAAAAAAAGGTTAAAGTCCAAATTAACTGTTTATTAATTAACAAGTCCATAGTTGTTACTTGGGCAACACTCCCATTGAAATGAGTGAAGGTTTCGGGTAAGGACAGAATAAAAGCTAAATTGGGAATTCAGCATTTGTCCAGTTAATTGCAGCCATTCTCCATAGAGCCCTACAAATATAAATGCTTACCCCAAGATTGATTTTTACGTCCCTTCTCCTGTCACCATCTTTTTATAATCACCAATAAAATAAATACCTTATGCCAAATGAATTACATTTCTAAATGAATTAGCTTCAGCCCATACATACTGCATTATCGCTTGGAAGCCCACATATGTAGTTCAGCAGCCCTACACTTTATTTTTTTCAAGCCAGAGCGTGTTCACCTGTGTATGTGGTGAGTCAACTAACTTCGTCCTCCAGCATCATTTCCTGAAAGAGAAGCAACATGGGTTTTAATTGATTTGATTAAATAATAAATGATACATTCTCATATCTCAACCTAGGCAGCATTTCCAGTCTATAAATCTAGGGCTATGGAAGGAAGAGCTTTTAAATAGTGTGTAAATTGCAGTAATTCCTCCACCCAAGGCACTATGGTACAACAATTAGTTACATTATTAGTTGCTGTCTTCTAGCACTGAACAGGGAACTTGAATAGAATAACTAAAACGTTATCTCTTAAAGCTATTGTGTCTCCATCCTTGCTTCACTGTAGGCCGTTTTGTACAGGAGCTTTCCCCAGCCCCTCGCTATTAGGCTTCCTGCTACAGATAGGAAGTAACGTCACAGTGCTTAGTGAGGGAGAATCTCTGTTTCAGCTAGGCTTGTACCTTTGTTATGTGAGGGAGGGGTCTTACAACTTTTCTTTCCTTACATGACTGCACATGTCTGTCTCTCTTCCCTCACAGACTTTTAAATAGGTAGAACAGGATTTTACAATAGTAACCCAAAATATTATAGTAACACTACAATCAGATACATTGTTTAGATCTATTACAATAGAATATTGGTTGTTCTAGGTGTCTGGCATCTGATACTTCAGTCAATTAACAAAGCTGGCAAATGCCCAGCTCTACCCTTCCACTTAACCCAGCCCATGTCAGTGCAGCAGGCTCACATGTAAGTGTACAACTCAAAGATATTCAGCCAAATTTTCATAAATGGCCACTGATTTGGGGTGACTACGTTTCTGGGTCCCCAACTTGCGAGCTGGAGCCAGATTTCCAGAAGTGCTGATCATTTGCAGCTGCCATTAAGGTAACTGGAGTTGAGGATACCTTAGTACTTCTGAAGATTAGGTCCAAAGGGCATCTAGTTAGATGTCCAAAAATCAGTGTTTTGAAGTCAGTGTCAAGGGGGGATTTTAAACTTTTCTGTATTATAGCTCCTTCACTTGATCTGTAGATTTACTAACCGATGTTCAGCAAGGCAGATGCCTATGGGTATGGCCCAGCAATGCACGTGGTATGTCCTCAAGGTCTTTTGGAAGAAATGTTTCAACATGAAGATGATACAGGTCCTGTGTGTGCAAACAGTTGGTAACTCAAGTGAAACTACACTAAAATGTATTGCTATGTTGCATCTATGGCCTGAGCTATAAGCTACAGTATGTAACTGGTTGGAGAAGGTGAATGCTAGTCCTGTGTACAGTAAGTACATTGTTAATTACACTCTGTGGGCTTTCCTAGGCACCATGTAAACTCTGAATGTCCTCCGTTATTTAAACATAGAACAGACAAAAGGGTCCCTGAACCCAGTGTGATTTCATTTCAGAAGGAACTCTGCAAGTTTCTTTTTTCCTTAATCCAATTGCAACAGGGAATTAAAAGCCTAACTATTTTCTAAAGGATGGTGCAACCTGCACAGTCCTTCTAACCCCTGGGGAATTGCAGCTTCACATCACTTCTTCCTTGGGACAGCTACCAATGCCATAATTTGACTCGTAGGCCCAGATTCAGCAAGGTACTCTGTGTGGATGTACCCTGTGTGCTCTCACAGCTCTCCTGACTTCACAGGTGCTCCCGGTAGGGTCCGGAGTCCACCTGTGCTGCAGCATGCAGGATTGAGGCCTTAGATTTTAAACTCCCCAAGCCAGGGACTTAGTATGTGAACTTTTTTGTAGCCTGTCTCATATAATTTGGTGTCAGATAAATAATAATAGTGGATGAGATTTGCAAATGCAGATATTTGTAAAGCCCTCTTAATGCATATATGTACATTTGAAAATCTGACCCAATCATAATTTTGATATTTTGTCAGATGTATCCATCCAAGCCTGTTTGTTCTATGCATCATTCTGGATAACTTGAAAACATGCTTGATAGGTCTCTGGTATTTCCTGGTTCTGGCGTGGTTGGGAAAGACTACAAAACTGTCCTTTCTCTTATGGCTATTTCTGCACTTTGATTTCAAGATCTGTATTGTGAAAATGAGAGAGTGGTTATAACTAAACTCTTTTGAGCATGAAATAAAAATTGTATTGAAGTCTGTTCTCTGAAATGGCTTCAAGAGGTTGCCAAGTATTTGAATCTTCTGACTTTCGGTTCTGTATTGCATTGTGATAAGTCTAAAGCATATAAACCAATAAACTGAACATTTTCCTCAAATAGAGCTGCTTCTTTCTAATGCTGGTATAAGGTTTCCCTTTTTTATACAGCATTTGCTTTCAAGCTTAGCTCCACTGCTGTCCATCATAAGTTCCCCTTTAACCTGGTAGCTCTGGCATTTGCACATGCCTCACAGCACCATAACCATTAAATATCTGGCTGCCTTTGGCAACTTTCTTCTCAGTCTTTGTAATACATTTGGTCCTGCCTTCTTAGATACCTCCTGTTTGAAAGCCTGTGTTCCAAAAACAGCCATGTACCAAGGGAGCTCTGTATTGGTGAAGGTGTTGGATACTTCACAGGACAGATACTCAAATTCCAAGAATTTTCCCCCTGTATCTTTAAGCAGCTCATGACCTTGTATTCCATTTGATTGTGCTTTCCCTCCATTAATCTTTTATTCTTAACACTGATGTCTTGCCATTCACAGATGATGGGAAGTTGTCCTTGGAGGAGTTCCAGGCTTTTTTTTCAGATGGGACTCTAAATGAAGAAGAACTTGAACAGCTCTTTCATACTATTGACTCAGACAACACCAGGTAAGCATATGAATCTGTGTTGATTTCTTTCCCGCTGACATAGATTTTAGGATTCTTGGTGTGCAGCTATTAAAGTTTTGCTTCTTAAAAGATCTAGACATGTGCAAAATGCACCGGGATGGATTTCCTCTGCCAGCCTAGATGGGCTTCATTTCTTCAGGGTTTGACCTCCCTGGGTGAAGAGCATTAGGGATCCTTGTTCTCCTGGTATAAGTTGAACACACTTCCTGAAGCAGTCTCTTTTATAAAGCAACAAAGAGTCCTGTGGCACCTTGTAGACTAACAGATGTATGGGAGCATAAGCTTTCGTGGGTGAATACCCACTCGTCGGACGCTCTGACGAAGTGGGTATTCACCCACGAAAGCTTATGCTCCAATACATCTGTTAGTCTATAAGGTGCCACAGGACTGTTTTTGTTGCTTTTTACAGATCTAGACTAACACAGCTACCCTCTGATACTAGTCTCTTTTATGAAGATCTTTGAAATTTATACATTTTGAATAATAGGGACAATCAGATAACCTTATGATTTTTCCATTGCTTCTAGAAAGCTTCGCTATGCTATCTAATCTAGCTATCCTGATCTGTCTGAGTTTCTAATGCAGTTGTAGGTAGAATCATAGACCTGGAAGGGACCTCGAGAGATCATCTAGTCCAGTCCCCTGAACTCATGGCAAGACTAAGTATTATCTAGACCATCCTTGACAGGTGTTTGTCTAACCTACTCTTAAAAATTCCCAATGATGGAGATTCCAGAACCTCCCTAGGGAATTTATTCCAGTGGTTAACCAGCCTGACGGTTAGGAAATTTTTCCTAATGTCCAACCTAAACCTCTCTTGCTGCAGTTTAAGCCCACTGCTTCTTGTCCTATCCTCAGAGGTTAAGAACAACAATTCTTCTCTCTCCTCCTTGTAACAACCTTTTACATAGTTGAAAACTGTTATCATGCCCCCTCTGTCTTCTCTTTTCCAGACTAAAGAAACCCAGTTATTTCGGTCTTCCCTCATAGGTCATGTTTTCTAGACCTTTAGTCATTTTTCTTGCTCTTCTCTGGATTCTCTCCAATTTGTCCACATCCTTCCTGAAATGTGGTGTCCAAAACTGGACACAATACTCCAGCTGAGGCCTAATCAGCGCAGAGTAGAGTGGAAGAATTACTTCTCATGTCTTGCTTACTACACTCCTGGTACACACATCCCAGTGTTACACTGTTGACTCATATTTAGGTTGTGGTCCACTATGACCCCCAGATCCCTTTCCACAGTGCTCCTTCCTCGGCAGTCATTTCCCATGTTGTATCTGTGCAACTGATTGTACTCCTAAGTGGAGTACTTTGCATTTGTTCTTATTGAATTTCATCCTATTTACTTCAGACCATTTCTCCAGTTTGTCCAGATCATTTTGAATTATAATCCTATCCTGCAAAGCACTTGCAACCCCTCCCAGCTTGGTATTGTCTTTAGACTTTATACGTGTACTCTCTATGCCATTATCTAAATCATTGAAGAAGATACTGAACAGACCCAGAACTGATCCCTGCAGGACCCCACTTGTTATGTCCTTCCAGCATGACTGTGAACCACTGATAAATACTCTCTGGGAACAGTTTTCTAACCAGTTTTGCACCCACCCTATAGTAGCTCCATCTAGATTGCATTTACCTATTTTGTTTATGAGAAGGTCATGCGAGACAGTATCAAAAGCTTTACTAAAGGCAAGATATACCACATCTACCCCTTCTCCCCATCCACAAGGCTTGTTACCTTGTCAAAGAAAGCTATTAAGTTGGTTTGGCACAATTTGATCTTGACAAATCCATGCTGACTGTTACTTATCCCCTTATTATCTTCTAGACATTTGCAGATTGATTGCTTAATTATTTGCTCCATTATCTTTCTGGGTATAGGAGTTAAGCTGACTGGTCTATAATTCCCTGGGTTGTCCTTATTTCCCTTTTTATAGATGGACACTATATTTGCCCTTTTTCCAGCCTTCTGGAATCTCTCCTGTCTTCCATAACTTTTCAAAGATAATCGCTAATGGCTCAGTCAGCTCCTTGAATATTCTAAGATTCATTTCATCAGGTCCTGGTGACTTGAAGACATCTAATTTGTCCAAGTAATTTTTAACGTTGTTCTTTCCCTATTTTAGCCACCTCTGATCTTACCTCATTTTCACTGGCATTCGCTATGTTAGACGTCCAGTCGCCACCAACCTTCTTGGTGAAAACTGAACCAAAGAAGTCATTAAGCACCTCTACTATTTCCACATTTTCTGTTATTTTTCCGACCCTCATTGAGTAACCCTGTCCTTGGCCTTCCTCTTGCTTCTAATGTATTTGTAGAATGTTTTCTTCTTACCCTTTATGTCTCTAGATAGTTTGATATCGTTTTGTGCCTTGGTCTTTCTAATTTTGTCCCTGCATACGTGTGTTATTTGTTTACGCTCATCCTTTTTAATTTGACCCAGTTTCCACTTTTTGTAGGACTCTTTTTTTATTTTTAGATCATTGAAGATCTCCTGGTTAAGCCAGGGTGGTCTCTTGCCAAGCTTCCTATCTTTCCTACGCAGTGGGATAGTTTGCTCTTGTGCCCTTAATAATGTCTGTCTGAAAAATTGCCAACTGTCTTCAGTTGTTTTTCCCTTTAGACTTGCTCCCCATGGGATCTTACCTACCTGCTCCCCAAGTTTGCTAAAGTCTGCCACCTTGAAATCCATTGTCTTTATTTTGCTGTTCTCAATCCTACCATTCCTTAGAATCATGAACTCACCATTTCGTGATCACTTTCACCCAAGCTGCCTTCCACTTTCAAATTCTCAACTAGTTTCTCCCTATTTGTCAAAATCAGATCTAGAACAGCCTTGTGGGATCTGGCTGTTATACAGAGAAAGGATGGCATCATCTGTAATCTTGTCTTTACAGCACTAAATCTTGCCATGTCACTTTCACTTTAACTGTGTCTATTTCATCTCAGTATGATTGCTCCCCTTACACTATGACCCTAAAGCCGCAGCACTGATGACTCCAGCACTTAAAAAAATAAAATAAAATCCTACAACATTGAAAGAAACCGCTTTCCGCAGGGTAACATTCCCCCCAGTGCAGAGGACCAGACCACCTGAGTCCCACTTAAAGGCCCTCAAGTAGAGCTACTGCATCTCAGCATTTCTGAACTCAGGCAGGTGCTTACATATAGATTTCAGAGCTTAATTTTAGGCTCTTGTTTTTGAAAATCTTGGTCTCTTAATATTGTACATCTATAGAGGAGGCTCCATCCTGCAGGAGAAGGACAGTGAAGTTGAACAAAGTCACATAGGCCTCCTGAGTGTGCAGGTTCCCAAGGATGCTGATGGTTGGCTGTATCTGGAAATATCCCTGCCCTTTCTTAGGTGAACTTTGAGTTTCCTGATTGCCAGAAGGCAATCTGGAGGAGATGCAGAACGGAAAATTAGCTGAATTCTTATCAGGCCACAGATGCTGCATTTACGGGGACTTTAGGTTCCAGCTCTTTGAATCTCTAGTGAGTGTCTGTTCTCTGGAAAATATAAGGTAGAATTGTGCAAGGAGGCTGGGAGGGAGGCAGCCATCTCATCAAAACAGTAGGTGGTTCTGGCAAGCTAGTTCACTTGAATTTGATACCAGGTTTGAAATTGCATCTGGGTGGATATTGAAGTTTAAATAGAATTCAGGGTTTGGATTTGTATTTGGCAGCATTTGGCTCCTGCAATCACCAATTCAGATTAAATAATTGATTTAAACTGTGCAGTAGCCCTATGAAGTAGGTAAGTGTGTATTAATATCCCCATTTCACCGATGGCAAAACTAAGGGAATTGATGCAGTGGAGTTCAGACCCTGTCTGTATAACTGCAGAATAGCTCCACTGATGTCTCGTGCAAGTAAAGTTACTCATGAGTTTTGTGTTTTCAAACCTTATTTGTTTGAAAAGGTTTCAGTTTAGGAAATCTAGGCATGCTGTCATTAAAGGCATGTGTAGTCTTTAAAGATCCTATGAATTTTTTTTACCATGAATTGGGTTGGTGATCCTGATGGCCAAACTCTAATTTAGCTATTTGCATTCTTCCTACCCCACTTCCCTCTTTTGGTTTCAGCTGATTGTATTCTTCACTTTCTGTACTAAAGTTGTATGTTGTGCACTACAGGTCTGTCGCATCTTACGCGCATGTAACGTGCAAATTCAGCTTCACACCATCGGCGAAAACAAAAGAGGGAAAAATAAAAATTTAAGTACTGTGCCTGCCTGGGTTTTTTTGTTTGTTTGTTTCGCCGACGACTTTCAGTGCACCACTGTAGGGGATGGTGGAGGGGAGTGGCTGTGCGCTGCTGGGAGTGGGCTGCACGCTTCGTCTGCCCCAGCCGGTGCCACGTCTGTAGCAAGCCCAGCAGCCTGCATCCTTCCCTCCCTGCCGACCGATGACTTTCAATTCACCTGCAGGTGGGAGCGGCACGGAGCCCTCCTGGCAGGCGGCACAGCGGGAGGGGCTGAGTGGTGAGCGCCTCGGCTGAAAGAAGCCCTGGCTGACTCCCTTCTTCCCCCCCCGCCCCAGCTAGCCAGGGTGCGCGCTGCTCCGCCTCCCGGGGCATGTCTGCAGTGCAGGGAGTCCCGCTAGCCAGAGTGCAGCAGCTGCTCGCCCAGAGGCTCGCCAGCACGGCTGGGGGAGGCAGTCATGAACTGCCAAGTAAGTGGCACCGAAAGTTTGCACCTGTTTTTTTGTTTGTTTGGGTTTTTTTGGTTTGCCGTTCCGGTCACTCTGCACCCTGTTGTTGTTGCTTCGCTGCTCCGACTGCCGGTTTTTTTTCCCCCCTTTTTTGCGCTTTGAGTGACAAAAAAGCCAGAGCCGGCCCTTCGTGTAGTGCGGGTGATTCCTCCCGCCATTACACTCAATGTAATGTTGACTATAGGTGATTTTCGCTTTCCATGCTGACTACAGAAGGTAACCCCAGCGTAAGATGAGACAGACCTGTACTGAACAGCTGCCATGCTCCTTTCCAGAGATGGTTGTCTTATGGTGAAGGCCAGAAGTCACTGAAGGCATTGCCTGGGCCACTTGAGCTCAACTCACTTCTTATCTACTGTTTTTATGGTCCACAAAATGCAGAATTGTCTTTTCAGAGTTGAATTTTCATAGGCTCTGCTGTGCTATCAAATTAAAATCACAAACTCATTTGCCTCCAAAGTGTTCTTCCCAGAATATGTAATTTCAGAGCTTTTTGACTGTTGTTGACATCTGTCCATTAACACTCTCTGACTGCATTCTCCTTGGATGGGATTTGAAGTGTTTATGAACTTTCTGATGACAAGCATCTGGCACAGGCATCATCCTGGGCCAATACATGATATTAATACACCTGTGCTCAACTCCTTGGCACCAGCTTTTTTGGTGTGACTTTGCCAGCCAGAGTCACTGCACAAGGCAGCAGAACACTGCAGGGAGTTGTCTTTTCCATTTCCAAGAGGAGTTAGTCTCCAAAAGACTGAGGTTTTATGCTCTTAAAAAAAAATTAAAATGAAACCCAGCATTTAGTCGCATTCCAATGTAATTTAATTCCTCTAGGGATAACAAGCCTGCCCAAATTACAAGATGAGAAAAAGGAATCCTATTTAAAATAAAAAGGCTCATGGTAAGGCTTTAAAAATAATAGTATCGTTCATTAATGCTGCGTTAAGTGGGATCTTCCTGAGGCAGATGCAGGTTCTGGAAGCTGAAATGTAGTACACTAATATATTAACCTATGTAGGTGGGTGAATAGTTAACGTTTTGATACCAGGGTTTAGGAGTTTCTTTTGTGACACTCTATGGTTCAGATTGAATCAGTATCAAAAACCCACTACAGCTTACCGGCTAATATTTTTGTAAGTGCTTTGATGTGTATGTTAGTATGTTTATGATACACTTTAGAAGGCTGCCCCCTCCATTATGCTTCTATCCTGTCAGCAGTTTTTAATATGCTGGTGGAACGTTTTAAAGTAATGCTGCACATTCATGCCCCGTTAGTGTCTGTATTCTTAGTAAACTATGCTAGCACCAAAATATCAGAGAGAAATCTCAGAATCAGTCTTGGGTTGGCCTACTGAAGGCTTGTTTGCAAGCAAAACCAATTAGTGACTTCTTGTAATACAGTTCCCTAATGTTTGCATAGTTGTTTGCCCCAGTAAATCACTTCAGGATGAGAAATGCAGAAAGACCAGAGGAGCTTTGTGGACTCGGTTGTATAATTTGCTGAAGGAATTTTGTGGATCTTACTGCTAAAATAACTACTGAGTTAATCAATCTTTTCTTTTTTAAATAGACAAAGCATTATTAGCAATATGTGTCTGCAACTTATTTGTAGTGAATGAGCTCCAGTTCATGACATAAGCTAACTGGAAACACAACCCAATGGAAGTTCGGTAGTTTGAAGGCTTAAAGGATCAGACTTTTAATTTTACACCATAAAAATATTGGATTTTCCTTAATTAGTAGGGCTGGATAAAGTGGTTAAGAGATTGTAAGAATTGACCTGAACTTTTACTGCAGAACTCAGACCAAATCCAAGTTTTGTTTTCTGTAGTTTGAAAAAAAATTATCTAAAGGAAGTAAAAATACTAAAATACCTTTTAGGATTGTCTTGTAGGGTAGTAATACACCTCAGAAAGAATTAAAATCCCAATGTGAAGGATAGCATGGGAGTCATGGAAATAAAAAGAACAGCGCATTCAAAGTCTGTATTGTAGCCAAAATCAGACTGATACTACTCTGCCATAGTAGCAGAGACACTGACTCTAGAGTCCTTCTCAATATAACAGAGAGGCCATACGTGTCAGGGTGTCCACGACCAAGGTTGTGGGACTCAGGAAAGCTCTGCCTGTGGTCTGAAATAATCCACATTTGCTAAGTTTTATGGTGTTGCACAGTGGCTCTTAATTTCACTTGGCCTTTGCGGAAAGGTAAGGCTGCTGTATGGAGTTTAATATCTGGCTATGGGTTGCTGCTTAGTGGAAGTGGTGAGCTTGATTACACTGCATTTTGCTTTTGTGACTTTAACTAATTGGCAATGTACTTAGGGACTGTGTGTGGGCATGTTTTACTTGTAAACTAAAAGGAAATAAAGCTGGGCAACTCTGCTAAATGTTATGCAGTAGTGAGCGTAGGAAACACGCGATAGAACACTGGGCTATGCAAGTTATAGCACACTGTGTGCTTGGCTGATGTCTGGATTCTAGCACAGTCCCCAGCTGCTACATGTATTGTAACTCGCTTTGGGTTATAATGGGGAGTCATGTCTTTTACTTTTTTTACCCACAGTTAAACTAGTGGGCATTGCATTAGAAAGAGGTCAGTTTTAAACATTTTCTGTTTTACTCCTCAGCTAAGGATGGAAAATAGGCAGCCTGCGATATTTTTTTAACTATTTTTTCAACTTTTGAAGAACAGTTTCATCAGAATACTGAATATCCAGGAGTTCTAATTAGATGTCTCAGATTCCTGCATTGTTAGTGGTAGTTTGCTTAGCAGCTGTTGGACTCCTGGTGCCTGCAATATCACAGTTTAATACAAAAAGATCTATAAAATGTTCAGCAAAAATGTCCACCATATATGTATGTACAAACACATTGATCTAGTCATTGAAATCCTTAAGGACGATACTTTCAGAGTGCCATGCTGGTTTAACATCTGGCATTCTTGGCTGAAGCAAAAGCTTCAAATTTTCATCATAGTTCTAAGTTAAATCTTAGCATACATTTATTAATTTTTAGCATTCAATATAAATTTACCAAAATTGAGAGAGAGAACATTTTTTAAGTGGCAGAAACTTTGTTTCCAGTCCCTAGCTCACTAGTGCCAGTCTTCCCTCAAGCAAAAGCAATTTATGTAATCTGCTCTAGAGTTGTGTGGATAGTTTTCAAGCTTTTAAAAATGCTTTTAAAAGTTTGGAATAAAAATGGAAGTAAATTTCAAAATAAACTAACATTTTGAATTGAAAACTCAAAACATTTCATTTTTAATATGTTGAAACAAAATGTTTTCAGATTTTTTTTTTAGCTTTGTTTTTGATTGAAACAATTGATTTTTGCCAAGAAACTGCTAAAAGTTTTGGTCAACCTGAACCTGCATTTTTTGGTGAAATAAAGTTTCAGCTGAAAACTTTCTTCCACCTGTAGTCTGCATTTTTCCACAAAGGTCAAAAGATTGTCAGAGTACCAAGGGAAAAGAATATATGTCACAAGCACTGAGAGTGCCTTCTCACCAGCTCCTAGATGTCTAAATCTGTAGCTTGTTAGTACAAATGCTCCAGCTAATCTCAACTGCTATGGAGTGTATAAGGAGGGGAAAGTTAATCTCTCTAACCTGAGTTAGCCTCCATTCCTGGTGAATCATAGGCACCTTGCACGAGCTGTTCCTCTAGCAATATTCCTGTTTTGTACCAGATCTAACTTCCAAGCGCGTCACCTCATGTAGGCCATATAATAATCCAAATTAGGAATCACAAAAGTATGTATGACAATGGCCAGGTCCGGAGTTGAGGGAAATGGTCACCTGACCAGGAAAAGTGCTTTTAAACTTTTTTCATGTCATCTGAGATCACTTGGGAAACCTAGAGTACTGTAAAACTTCAGCTCCTGGATAAAGGGCATTGATGTCACTCAGCAGTGGGGACAGGAGTCACCCCCTCTCTGTCACAGTGATCTTTTCTCCTGACGTCTGTCTTGTCTTGATTACACCTTGGTCTTATTCAAATCCCAGTCTCAGCAAGGCACTAGAAAAAACAAGGAAATTGTGTCATCCAGATCTCATGAAAATAAGACATGGACTATTGTCTGCATGCTGATGATGTCAAAGTCCCATACATTCCCATCGGACCGGAAGAATTAAGAAGAGAATCCTGTGGAATCTCACATGAGATCTCTTTGGGCAGGTGTATCATTACAAAAGCAAGAAACCAAAAAAACACCTTGGAGATGAGGGAGGAACAAAAACCACTCAGATAATATTCTTCAACCCCACTAGGATCTGTAAGCAGATCAACAATGTCCTAGGCTGCTAACAGATCTGAAAGACTTATCATGCATGCCTGACCTTGATACACCAATGAGAGTAGGGCGCTACCCAGGCTGACAGAAAAGGACCAAGGAAACCCTGATGACTCCAGCTGGCAGTCCAGGATGCCTTTTCTGTTCCTTCTATAAGGAATTTTGGTAACTCATGCTTTTTAAATCTTGCAAAATAGAAAATTCTCTGGCCTCTGGGATAATACTGTTCAGTATAGCAGGGGTTCTCAAACTGGGGGTTGGGACCCCTCAGGGAGTCGCGAGGTTATTACATGGGGGGGGTCGCAAGCTGTCAGTCTCCACCTTAAACCCTGCTTTGCCTCCAGCATTTATAATGGTGTTACATTAAAAATATTTTTTTTATATATTTATTAGGAGGGTTGCACTCAGCGGCTTGCTGTGTGAAAGAGGTCACTAGTACAAAAGTTTGACAACCACTGCAATACAGCGTTTAATCATCTAACATTTGTAATTGGGAACAATGCTAAATATGATAAATAATGTTCCCTTTATTGTTATCGCCATTGCAACAAGTATTACTCCCTTGTTCCTGCATCTTACCTTCTGTCTGGCATCTGGTATGTTCCAAAATGATTGGTTTGAATTGGTTTATTGTCAGACATAATATTTACCAGGGATTTTTCTTATAAGGAAATTGCTTTATACAGTAAAAGACAAAGGCTGAAATATCAGATGAGTACTGTGCATTTTCTTTCATATAGGAATATAGGGCATATTAACTTTATCTGTCTAAAGGCAATTTGAATTAAAATTAATTGCTGGTTGAAAAGATAAGTTAATTTATTTTCAAAGCTATTTTGGTATTTCATTTTATCTGTGCGCTTTTCTCTTACTCCCTCATCATGTTTGCTTAGTGTGTAGTTCTAAAGATCTTGTGACTTAAATTACTTTCTAGCTAAAGTAGTGCTAGATTAAGAAAATTATGTTCTTGCTGAATATTAATAATTGCTGTTACCAGCCAAATTATAAAATGCTGATTCCATTTCCAGAGTTCTTGTAGGCACGGGGGACTGACTTAGTCAAATAGGAACATCTAGTTTGGTTTCTTGACTTCCTTGAGACGATAAAGGGTCATTTGGAAGATGATGGTTAACCTGAGAACAATGAAGAGGAACATGACAATGCAGGGGGAAGAGGAGTACTTAATGACCCAAGAGGAAGTCTGTGCTACTGTCTTTGGGTACCCAGCTAGAAAATGCCACAGCTTGGCAAGTTATTTTTTAAAGGATAACAATCCCCCAACAAAATGTGTTCTTGTCATTGCAGGGAGGCTTTAGGTGTTTAACTAAAATGAGATATCCAAAAATAGCATTGAAACATTAATGGGGCTTGTTCTCAATACTACTTTGCCTAGAAAGTGTCATTTAAGAGGTTAATGATGTGGCGTGATAGGTATGTGCTAAAAGAATTGCTTTGTATAACGTGATTATGGAAAATCAGCAGCATTATTTTTGTGGGTTTTTAGTGTGTTTAATACTTTGCTATCTTTATGTGCTATTTTGCTTTCAGAGTAGATTTAGAGTTCCAGGACAAGCAAGATCTCTTTAAAAGAACCGTTCCCTATTCATATCTTCAATGGGCTAGCAGATGAACAAAGTTGTGTGTCCATAAGCAACTTCCCTCTGCTTCTGCAGGGGATTCCTCATCCTTTATGCCTTTTACTGATACTTTTTAATAATCTCTGCTCTGTTCTTTGCCTTTGTTTTGGCTCTGAAACCAACCTTATCCATCTTTCACTGCTCATACTGTTGCTAAGGCACTCAGGTACGTGGTATAAATGGACTGTGACAAAGAGCAGAAGAAACATGTATATCTTGCCCATTGTATTCCTCCAGTGGTTTAGACTAGTAGAGGAAGCATGCTTCGCTCTACAGAAACAACTTTGCTTGTAAAGCAAATACTGCAAAATTCCATACTGCTGCCACTGACTTCACAGAAAAGAAGAATAAAATCACGTTTCTCTTATTAGTTCCTTCCATAATGTCTTAGAGGTATTCCAAACAGAGAAGATGCCATTCCTGTTCCCACTACCTTTTATGAAACATGGGAGAAGATGGGAAGGAAAGAGATCCACCAATACCTTCCCCTTCCAAAGATTCATATGAGATACATGATCACTGCTCCTGGAGGAGAGAATTAAGCCTAGATATCCCTGCCAATATCTTCTGGTGGAAAGGCCCTCCTGACCTGAAATTTAACCATCAGGTTAGGCTTGAACATGTGACTGTAAATCACCACACTTAAGTTTATAATGCAAATTGTCTATTTCCCCCTCTTAACGTTTACTGACGGTGAACAGCTCTTTATGTGTAGCAAGGCCAGAAAAAGCATAACTGCCTAAAGAGAGCCAAAATCATGGGTGCTGGAACCAGGGGCAGCTCCAGGCACCAGCGCAGGAAGTGCGTGCCTATGGCGGCAAGCCACGGGGGCCGGCCTGCCGGTCGATGTGAGGGAGGCAGTCAGGTGGCCTTTGATGGCATGGCTGTGGGAGGTCTGCCGGTCTCGCTGCTTCAGCTGCAATTTGTGGCGAGTATGCTGAAGGCATGGGACTGGCAGATAACCCACAGAAAGGCCACCGAATCTGTGTGATCAGCAGCCGCCGAAGACTGCCTGACTGCTGTGTTTGGGGTGGCAACAAACGTATCGGCACCCCTGGCTGGAACAATTTTAATAATGGGGGTGCTGAGAGCCATTGAACCTAACTGTAAACCTTGTATATGTTGGAAACCACTTCAAGCCAAGAGATGTCTGCACCCCTAGTTCCAGCACCTGTGGCCAAAGTGGAAAATCACTCTAACTGCTCTGTTTGATTTGGAATCTTACACGTGTGATCTGCCACACCCATTGTCACCAACACAAACTGGTCAAATCTGCCTGCAGAATCATCATCTTCCCCAGTGTATCTAAAGCCAGACCCTGCTGCCATGAGGTCCATCATCATATCTTGTCTCTTCCTGGGACTGAGCAGTAGCATGATGATGATATTACTAACCTAGACATAGAATGGGGAGGCATAGCAACACCTGAAATAAATTTCTAATGGAGGAAGAAAGAAAGAAAATACTGAAGGAAATAAAAATATTGAGTCAGGTGATCAAGAAACCCTATAGCTCTCTTAGAGCCAGGCAGAAGCTGTCTCAGAATTGTAAAAAGTGGTAACAGTCGTAGAGTATTTTTCAGGTAGATCTGAAGATCACTGCGAACAGGATGCAGAACTCTTTGTCAAAACGAGATGCGTGTGTGTGTATATGGGGGTCGGGGGCGCTGATCCAGTAAACTCCAGACTCCGCACTCAATTGTGAATTCAATGGAAATTGAGGGACGTCAACAACTTATGAAGTTCAGACCCTTAATGAATAGGAGATATTCTGTGATGCTCCACTTTCTGCCCTACAAATGCTAACAGTCAGCAGCTCTTGGACTGGCTCTTACATTAGCTAGTTTTGATATAACAATCCCAAAAGCAAGCAGCTGCATTAGCAGAAAGTACTAAGTCATCATATTGAAATGTTATTAATTGGTAAGAAATGGATATTAATGGAAATTGTCACACTGTCTGAAGTGGCTTGTGTTCTTCCCGGGCTGCCTGGCACTGCATTGGGCCAGTTCCTCTGCAGTATCTGGGGCAGCAGGGTCCTTGTACGCCTGGCCAAAATTCACAAGCTAGGCTCTCAGTTCTTGATCTGGGGCTTTAGTTTTCTGGGATATTCCCTGCTCCTTACATAACTTTTCAAGGTCTTTCATCTCAAACCCATCATATGACTGTGCTCCATTCCTTGTGTCTGTCCTTTAACCTTTAAAAATGCTCAGGGTCAAGATTAAACTCTTAACAGTGCTGGGTTATAATCTATAAGTCCAATTGACCGTGGCATGTGAATCCTGCTGATTTCGCCAATAGTTACACTGTCTGGAGTTGCTCACAAGCAAGAATACCAACCTCCAGGCAGAGCACAAACCCCAAACTGGTTGTGAGTTCTATACTTAGACTACCAACCAAATAACAAATGTAAACTCATTGGGCACTATATAGCCTTAACATGGAGTTACAGACAGTCCCCTTCGGCACTCTGAACTATCTTGCCACCCAAGCAAGCTTGACTCTGTGATAGATGGTCATTTTACATAAAGATCGTAAAATATTCAGGTTACTCCCAGTCCCAAAGGACCAGTCACTGACCCCAGGTCAATTTGCACCACAGACAATGCTTGTAGCCAATCCTGTAACACATTAACTAAAAGTTTATTAACTAGGAAAAAGAAATGAGAGCTATTTTCAAGGTCGAAGGAGGTAAGCGTACACTCACAAATAAGATACAGTCTTAAATTCAAAAGGTAATAGAGACTTCTATAAAATCAGGCTTTTATGTCTTTTGGGGCTAAGCCAAGCAGCTTGGGGATCTCTTGCTTATGTTTAGGAATCTTTGCCCCTCAGAGTCCAGACAGCATAAAGAGAACCTAGAATAGAATATCAGGGTTGGAAGGGACCTCAGAAGGTCATCTAGTCCAACCCCCTGCTCAAAACAGGACCAATCCCCAGACAGATTCTTAACCCAGTTCCCTAAATGGCCCCCTCAAGGATTGAGCTCACAATCCTGGGTTTAGCAGACCAATGCTCAAACTACTGAGCTATCCCTCCCCCTCTGGTCAGGGATTTTTATCCCCACCTTCCTAGAGCCAAAGCTGATGGGACAAGCGCTTCTGCAATTAATCTCTTTGTGGGTGGGGACAAAGTATTTGTTACATAATGGTCTGTCTGGATTCCATAGTCCTTCCTGATTGGCAGGAGATCACATCTTCTGCAGGAATCCACCATTTTACATTAGGTGAATTATTGTTCCCTGTTGGGTGAGTTACATAGTTTCAGAACAAACATTTTACAGTTAAAGAGCAAACAAATAAGTAGTACCGATAGAATGGGATGCAGATAGTATAAATAGGATTAATACATGCAGCATCCTTCAATAGAAATAAAAGGAACTCTGACTGTAAAGGGAAGGCAGAAAGGAAATCAGAGAGAGGAGGAATGAGAGGGACCTAAATGTGTAAATTTGTTTGTATGCTGTTACACAAAACGTTGTAAGCTGTGCAAGTTAAAATGTATCAGAGTGAAAGTGGGAAGAGTCTTAAATGTTGAATAAGCAGATTTAGGGCAAAATTTTCAAAAATACTGAAGTCCCATTTTCAAAAGTGACTTAGGTTTCTAAGGAATTTAGACTACTTGCCCAAGTCCCTTTTAAAAATGGCACTTGTGCTGTAAAGTTACTTAAGCATTTTTGAAAAAGTTACCTCTATGTTGCGCTTGAGCAGCATGACCCAAATGTCTGAAAGTGTTATATTTGTATGCAGTCAACCTCTAATGTCTGTGCTCAGACTGGGGACTTGTGCCAGCTTTCTTAAGAACATGGACCTGGGAGCCCGAAGTGTGCTTTTGTAAAGCAGAAGTCTCCCAGTATTTATGACTTTTTAAGCTGCAGGAAAGTGCATCATTTTCTTAACTCTGATGGCCCCATTCCACAGGGCTCTTTCTGTTGACAGCTAATTTTTCACACACTAATAGACCTCAGAGACTGAATTTTCTTTGGTTTCTTGTCGTATTTCAGATGAACTAATTAGTTTCGCAAGAACCCTCCACTTTGTGTGATGATCAAAATGCCCCTCATTTGTGGCATGTCAGGAGTCTGCTGTAGGTGAAAATGATGTGAGCCTTTAAATTTAATCAGTGATCACAGCGGCTCATCTGCATTGCCACAGGAAATAACTTCCATGTCTAGTTTGTAGTGTTCTTCCCTCTCAGACCCTCTCTTTGCTAATGATAAATGTCACATTGCATTTGTTGATCTCCTAGATAAACAGATCTTCATAATGGTAACACAGGCTTGTTTTGAATATCAGTGAGGGCAATTAGGGAACTGGAATCTTTGCTGATGTGACCGGGGTCCAAGTAGGGGGCTAGCTGAGGTCACTCAATTAGGGTGAACTGCAAAGAATGGGGCAGACAAATCCAAAACTGGTGGATAATTCAATACTTAGATTTACCAAGGCAGCATAAAACAGCTTCTTTATTACCTCACTGCTTGCCCCAAAACCAGCAACATAGTTCCCTTAAAGCATCCCAGTCTCAGGCCTCCATCCAGATACCGAAGTCCAATATGATGAAGATTTCTGAGAATTATATTTCGTCGTATAAAAGAAAAGGTTCTACCAATCCCAAAGGATCGGACACATTACCTCCCAGGTTATTGAATATTCCAGATCTTACCCAAATACATTTATATAGCCAATTCTTATTAACTAAACTAAAATTTATTAAAAAAACGAGGGAGCGATGGTATGGTTAAAAGATCAATATACACACAGACCTGAATTTAATTCTTGAGGTTCAGATATATAGCAGAGATGGTGAGCTTTGTAGCTGCAAAGAGTTCTTTCAGAAATAGTTCATAAGTTATAGTCCAGTGTCCAGTATTCAGGGCACACCAGTCAGCACTGGGATCCCAGTCTGGTGGCTTAAGCTTTCCCAGATGACGCATCAAGCAGATCTGAGATGGACAGGATCAGGACCCAAGGGTCTTTTTATATAGTGTTCTAGCATACACTTGACCATATAGTCCTGGGTAAATAATAGGCTTTTCTAAACACCACCAGTAATTAGTTACACAAATTAACACAGGGCAATTTATCCATTAGGCAGTAAATTACAAACTTCAAAGAGACATATAGACAATGACATTATTTCACCCAAAATTCATCTAAATGTTAATATTTCCTTTTGATCTCTGAATCGATAGTTATAGTGACAGACGGGAATTGTCTGTTTACATGGTTAGCTTTTAAGATACACACAGTTAGTATCACTTTTAACAATACTTGTGGCACCTTGGAGACTAACGCATTTATTTGAGCATAAGCTTTCGTGGGCTCCAGCCCACTTCTTCAGATGCATGCGGTGGAAAATACAGTAGGAAGATATATATATACACACACAGAACATCAAACAATGGGTGTTACCATATGCACTCTAACGAGAGTGGTCAGTTAAGATGAGCTATTACCGGCAGAAGAGAGAAAAATATTTTGTAGTGCTAATCAGAATGGCCCATTTCTAGCAGGGATAGCTCAGTGGTTTGAGCATTGGCCTGCTAAACCCAGGGTTGTGACTTCAATCCTTGAGGGGGCCATTTAGGGAACTGGAGTAAAAATCTGTCTGGGGATTGGTCCTGCTTCGAGCAGGCGGTTGGACTAGATGACCTCCTGAGGTCCCTTCGAACCTTAATCTTCTATGATTCTTTGAAGAAGTTGTGAGGAATGGGGTGTGTGTGTGGGGGGGGAATAAACATGGGGGAAATAGTTTTACTTTGCATAATGACCCATCCACTCCCAGTCTTTATTCAACCCTAATTTAATGGTGTCCATTTTGCAAACTAATTCCAATTCACCAGTCTCTCGTCGGAGTCTGTTTTTGAAGTTTTTTTGTTGTAATATTGCGACTTTTAGGTCTGTAATTGAGTGACCAGGGAAATTGAAGTGTTCTCCAGCTGGTTTTTTAATATTATAATTCTTGATGTCTGATTTGTGTCCATTTATTCTTTTACATAGAGACTGTCCGGTTTGGCCAATGTACATTGCCAGCAATGTCCCTCTGTTTGCAGATACAGACTAACAGGGCTGCTATGCTGAAACTTCTAACAGTATATGTTTTCATTTCAAAGTTCTAGCCTATTTAGCATGAATGGCCCTAATTACCATTTGCATACCGTCTAATGTGACTTCAGAGGTGGGCTCTGGGTCATTCAGCCTGCAGACCGGTTAACTCTTTCTGGCCAGGAGTTATATTTTGCATAAGATTTGCTGCAATTATATAACTGTGGTAGCAATAATGATTTGCATGGTTATATTTTAATCAGCCAATGTCACAGATGAATTCAGGGAATCTAAAATCACCCTAAACATGGGAGTGTAATGCTGTGAAATAATTAACTCAGGTTCCCAACAGAGGGTGGTTGTGTTTTTTTTTAAATCAAGCTCCTCTTCACAATTGGTTTTAAAAGGGCAATGCAAAAAAGGACAAGTAAAAGAGAAATATGCTTAGTTTATTTACTTTAAAATGAGTGGGCAACTATCTTAATTTTTAATGTACCTGCTATTTAATATTTAAAATTATAAGACCTGACTTGGTGTCCCTGAAAGGCAATGGGAATATTTTCATTTTGCATGGGATCAAGTCCTATAATTAACTTATTTTTAAAAATCAGTCTAAAGCCACATAGTGGAGTAGATTGAGCATAGAGTTGGAGTCAGGAGCTCCTACTTTTTCTGATCAAAGAGAAACCCTACGTAGATGCATGGAAAGACGTCTGTCTGAGGGACAGTGAAAATATAAGGCTGGTATTTTAGAAAATGGACAAGTAAGAGGGGCCATAAAACAATGGTACAAAGAAGGTGATTCCAGTGCTCAGATAGGTATGATGGGGGACATACATGTTTCTAGATACATAGATTCTAATAACACAAATGAAGACTCAATGGATGTTAAAGGTAACAAATTTAAAACTGCTAAAAGCAAATACTGGAATACAAAATTCATAATCAAACTGTGGAACTCACTGCTACAAGAGAGGCAACATTTTTAGTAGGCACAGAGGTGAAAGTAAGCCAGTATGGTCTGGTACAGCATACCAGCAAGAGTCGGTACCCAGCCGACAGTACTGGCAGGGGGCAGCTTCCCCAGGTGGGCAATTTAAAAGGGCCCTGGCCCTTTAAATTGCCACCGGAGCCCTGGGGTAGTGGCGGTGACCAGGAGCCCCAGGGCTCCAGCGGTGATTTAAAGGGCCTGGAGCTCCCAGCAGTGGCTGGAGCCCCGGGTCCTTTAAATCACCACCGGAGCTCTGGGGCTCCTGGCCGCTGCCGCAGCTACTGCTACCACGGAGCTCCAGGGGTGATTTAAAGGGCCTTCTGCCCGCCGCTACCAAAGTCGGAGTCCTGGGCCCTTTACATCACCGCCGGAGCCCTGGGTAGTGGCAGCGATTTAAAGGGCCCCAGGATTTAAAGGCCTTGCCTCTTCCACCTGAGACTCCTCTTCCCCTGCCTGCCCCTGGCCCCGCCTGCTGAGGACCCTGGCCCTGCATACCGGTAAGTCCCTTAAGTTACTTTCACCCCTGAGTCGACCTTACCAAGCTGTTTATCCAAACTTACTCAACTTCCTTGGCCTGCAAAGCTCATCTGGAAATCGCATGAAAAGAACCTGGCTGTATGGAGTTTCAGCATTTCTGCTACTAGTCCCAAGCAGAAGGCTCAAGATTGCTCATAACAAATAATTTTTGAACCTCCAAAATGGTTTGTTTCAAGTTCTGGACAAATGTTCAGGTCTGTGTTATCTGAACCTATTCCCATACCAAAGCTCAGATGCTCTAAGTAGTACCGAGGCCCCGATCCAGCATAGCGCTTAGTCACATACATAACATTTCTGGAACTACACACATTTAAATATTTGCTGAATCTGGGTCTTGAGGTCTAATGCTGCACTATGGAGGCCAATGGAATTTTTGTAGCTGACTTCAGTAGATGCAGAGCTGTGCCTGACATGACATAGCAGATGTCAGAACTATCACTATAAGTTGCAGGCTTTTTAAAAACACACACAAAACTCCTCACCTCTTGATATTTCCTATTCTAAAAAAAGTCAGTGAATGAGGTCACTGAAGTGGTGCCATTGCTAGTACAAACCGGTCTGGGCACCACTTTGTACTCTAAATAGATGTTTTCCTCCCACACACAAACAACAGAGATCACCTTTTGCGGTTTGAAAACTTTAAAACGTCCCTCCAAGGATGAGCTGGGCTCCACAGTGACGCAGCTACACCAATGCACTGCTGCTAGTGCAGACACTCTAAGCTGATGAGAGAGATCGCTCCTGGTCACTTACTCCAGCCCCTGGGAGCGGCTGTAGAAGTTCTCCCACCGACATAGTGCTGTCCACACCAACACTTAGGTTGATGTAACTTATGTTGCTCGGGGTGGTGGCTTATGCACACTCCTGAGTGATGTAACTTATACTGATGTTAGCTTTTGGGCTGCCCTATGCTACCACTTCATTGATATAACTTCCTTGCTCAGAGGTGTGAAAAAGCCACTCCCCGAGTGACATAAGTTACATCGATCTAACTGCTATCAACACTGGCACTATGTCTGTGGGAGACGCTTTTCTGCTGACATAGTTCCCGCCTTTCGCGGAGGAGAGGTAATTATGCCGAGGGGAGAGCGCTCTCCTGTCAGCATAGTGTGTCTTCACCAGATGCACTACAGCGGTGCAGCTGCTCCAATGTAGCGCTATAGTGTAGACGTGCCCGTAATGTGTATGTAGCCCGAGTGCAGTGAGTGTTAGCTTTCCCCTCTGGACACCAGGGTTTTGTGTTAGGAAATGAGTTGGCCAACCCAGACTGACCAGCGACCATTTGTCCACATACAGAACAACTTCCTGTTTCAACAAACTTGTCAGTTTCAGCCTAAGGAAGTCCAGGAATGGAATAACTGGAAAGTCAGGATGTAGATGCATTTTGGCAGCACTATGGGCCATTCAGTGTGTGCGCACAGCTTCTGTTGACACTAGTGAGTGACTCTGTGTGTAAACACTGAGGAAAGAACTCTGTGAGGACGAAGCTTGAACAAGCCCATTGTGTGGTCTATTTGGCTCTAACCAGGACTCTTAGCCCCTGGCTTTCCTAAGCAGCCAATTTGCTCAAGCCATAGATCTGGGCAGTGTCTAACACTAAAATGTCCCCATTTCCAGCGGTTTTCATTTAGTGGTGAGAGGATGTGACTTGAGTGGTGTGAGTACAGTGGTTAATTTCTGATAAATGCTGACCATGCTCCATTTAATGCTTCTCTCGGCTGTAGCACAGTAACTCCTCACTTAACGTTGTAGGTCTGTTCCTGAACAATGCGACTTTAAGTGAAACGATGTTAAGCGAATCCAATTTCCCCATAAGAATTAATGTAAATGGGGGGGGGGCAGAGGGGTTAGGTTCCAGGGAATTTTTTTTGCCAGACAAAAGGCATTATATACATTTTAAACAATTTTTAAACAAGCAATTTAATACTACACGGGGTGGGGGGGAAGGAGTAGTGTGCATGTGCTGTGTGTTTACAAACACACTGTACATACAGTACAGTACAATAATTGGGAAGTGCCACTGCCTTACCCTACACAGGCACAGCCCACTGGCACTGGAGATGAGGCAGGCAAGGAGGCTGAAGGCACTGTAGGTTAGGAGAAGCAGGTTGCGCAGCAGCAGCAGCTTCCCCTACTCTGCCACACCCTCCCTTCCCCAAACCCCCATCCTTGACCTGCCTCTTCTCCCCCCCTTCCCCTTTACTTCCCATGCTTTGTCCTCACTCCTCTTCCCTCCCTTCTAAACGCAGAAAGCCAGCTGATTGCCTCTGGCAGAAGGGAGAGGAGGAAGGGGAAGCCTGCACCCTGAGTCCTTGCTCTTTCCCCTCCCTCCTGCCCCCAAAACGCCAAACCAGCTGATTACTGCAGGCAGGGGGGAGAAGGGGGAAGGTGCTGATCCGCAGGGTCTGCCGGCGGGCGGAGTGGAGCATTGCACAACTTTAAATGAGCATGTTCCCTAATTGATCAGCAATGTAACAGCGAAACAACGTTAACCGGGACGACTTAAAGTGAGGAGTTACTGTACCACTTTTTATTTGTGACATATAGCAAATTTCGTTCAATGATCTCACAAGTGCTCTATGTCTTTTAGTTAATTTGCATGCTCCTGTAAGGGAGAAGTAATGGGGTGCCCATTGTTCAGGTGGTTTAGAGGCAGCTCGAGTAGATTAAGATTTGCCCAAAGTTACACGAGTCGGAAAGAGCTAGGAATACAATCCAGAAGTCCTAATCCCCACTCTTCTGGTCTAACTACTAACTATGTTACCTGTCTCTCACTAGTCAAGTAACAAAGAATTGAATCAACTTGTAAAGAAGAGAAAGCAGAGTGCCTATCAATTCTTGTAAAAAGAAGAGGAAATACAGAAATGGCTATTGGCCAACCTAATTTAGTGCTGGAGAGATTTTTTTAAAATCCCTTTTTTTTTTAATCTCATCTTTTTCATAAACTAAGAGAACGATTCTCTGAAGAGCTGATCTGTCTGTTGGAGCACAACTGTTCAGATGGGATGTCTGTATCTGTTAAAAAGAAGCCAGGAAAATGGAATTAGCATTCTACAATACCACTATTTATCATCACTTCAGCTACGTTTATGGTTATTATTTTAATTGCTTTTTTTCTTTTCTAAATGGGCCCTTGTCTCCAGTGGCAAACATTAAAGAGACTGGAGCTTGTGGGCAGTATTAAATTAAAAAATGTGGTATCTCTTCTCAGAGGCACTTTGCATTTCCCCCAGACTGTCCATAAGTTCAGTCATAGCCTGACAGCTATGAAAAAGAGAAGCCAATGCAGTTGGATTTCACAGGATTTAACAAACTGACAGAGCTTCAGTATGATGGTGGAGCACTGTATTCTGGTGGGAGCAAAGGTGGTGTAGGCACTTTTGAAAAAGTGAAGAATTTGGATGCCTGCCTAGCACTGTTGATTCAGTGTCTTCTACTGAAATTACATTTTTGGAAACTTTTGAACTGTTGCCTTGTGGATATCAGTTTTCACCAGCAAATCCCAGTTGCCCAGATGCCACAGAGGCATATTATCAATAGACTAATTCAGTTTTGCTTGTAAAACTGGAATGACACAGGGGTGTTGGGTATCAGCAGAGCTGTTTGAACTGTTTTAGCAGAGAGGTGCCTGAGTCAGTTTGCATCTGAAATTGTGAAGAGTTATGGGAGTAGGTGTTAGCATCTACTATTCTGCTGTGGACCCATTTGCTCCAATGTTCAGTAGCAGTCATGTGGAGAGAGTAAAACCAAGTATTAAAGGCCTGTTGCACAGACTTCAGTAGTCTTGGGATTAGGCACTTCTATGGCAACAATGAGCTATAACAGAGAGCAAAAAACACTTGGGAGTATGTACAAATTAATTAGGGTTAAATCTCAAATGGTACAGCAATTCTTTTGGATTCAGATAAATGCCTCCATGTCTAACTGCGTGCTCCGACCTCTTGAGTTGGCAGAATGCAGCTGCAAATCACATAAGAGACTGCTTTCCCATAAGATTTGCAGTGATTTCCACTTTTATTCAGATTGGAAATGCCATCTGAAAGGCTGTTCTTGTGTTATTTTACCATTTATGCTTCCAATTCTGGCTAGTCCCCAGAAAAGTGTATTTGTATAACACTAAGAATGGTAGAAGGTTTATTTAAATTTAAAGCCTTGGAAGGTTCAAGTCATGTTTTGTGAAGGATTCCGGCTGGCACTTAATTTATTCTATTTACTGTTTTGCCTATCTGACCGTAGCAAAATGAGGGCGGGAAAGAGAATAATAATTGCTAATACTCTTTAAAGTACTCCAAGTATTAACACCTCATTCCTGCCTTCTCCCCACTGTTACCCCATTTTACAGATGAAACTGAGGCATAGAGGTGACATGACTTGTTCAAAGTGTCACAATGGGAATAAGTGGCAGACCTAGGGTTAGAACATGGAAACCCCTGGCTCCCAGTCAGATAGTCAGACCATGAGACATCTCCAAATATATCAGAAGAGAGAAAGCGAGACGCTGACCATGAGAGAGTCTTATAGACAGAGAGAAACATGGAACCAGACACCTGTGTTGCTTTCACACAAGATTCTACAAATTCAGTGAAGAGAAGCATTGGCCATGGGATACTGGGGAGGCAGAAGGCAGCAGAGGACTCAGTGCATTTAGCTTTTTCAGTTAGAGTTGGATATTACATTCAACTCAGAGAAACCTGCCTCTTAGTGAAGTCAGCAGAGTTCTCTGCAAAGCGATATCTTCCCCGCCTCCTGGTGATGCTAAGTAATATTTCTCTTACTGCTAGTTTACAGTACATTGTTATGAAAACAGTGCCCTTTTGTCCTGCTGTGACTGAGGGGATGCTGGTTTATTTAAGATTGGATGGGGTAAGATAGCTAGGAGATCGGATCCTCATCAGGGCTGGCTCCAGTGTTTTTGCCGCCCCAAGTGACGAGAAAAAAAAGGAAAAAAAAAAAAAAAAGCTGCGATCAGCAGCACTTCAGCAGCAATTCAGCGGCAGGTCCTTCCCTCCGAGAGGGACCTGCCGCCGAATTGCCACCAAAGACCCGAACATGCCGCCTCTTTTTGTTGGCTGCCCCAAGCACCTGCTGGCTGTGTTGGTGCTTGGAGCCGACCCTGATCCTCATGGTTTTTGATATTTACTGCTGTAATTATACAAAGTTCAAGGCTAGTATTTGGGACTCCTTGTAGTGGAGGAGACGATAAAAGAACATTCTAACGAATGATCAAATGCTGAAGCAATGTTGAGGCTTAATTTTAAAAAACCCAAAATACTCTTTCAAGAAGGTTACAGTGTAATATTACTTTATTTCCTGAAATCCAGAATCCCTGCCACACAAGAACCAAAACCAGAGAGAGAAAAGCAGGCTGCTCCCCACAGCAGAAAGGCCCATGTCAATCCTCCTTGCTTTAGGCTGGCTATTTGGAGATTGACTGCTCAAACTCCAGTTTGTGCATTTCCCTACATATACCCCTTTCGCTTGCATGTAGGACCAGGAAACCTTTTACACGCTTAAAGTGACAGCTTTTAACAGTTTTCAGTACACCATAATTAGAGGCTAATGTTTGATTTCTTTTTATTGGGGGAGGGAAGAGAAATGGCTGTGGTCATATAAAACCCTTCGCTTTTTAAATTATCCAACCCTCCTGCTCCTGGCAAGAACAGAGATGAAGCCTGGCCAGAGCACCTCTAATGCAGAAGCAATGAATAAAATCTGAGTCTGCTAGAAAGTGTTTCTGAAATCAATGTGCAGCTTACTGCATCAATGCCTGTTCTTAAACATAACTAGAGCCACCCCTTCGGAAAGGTTACTCCTGATTAGCTGATGTCTTGTGACTATTTATATATCATTAAACAATGTTTCAAATGTTAAAGAACTGGTATCATTTTCTGTTAGCTAAGAGTATATCGAAGGTTAGTACATCGGACTTCGAAGATACCAAGCACATTGGATTTCCAAGGCTCCTGTTTAAAATGGCTGGAAGGCTGCTGCATATTCTCACCCTGCTTGACAAGCCATGGGATGTTCCAGTGCAGTACTTCAAACTTTATACAGGATGCAATGAGACCCTGTGAAGGCATTTTTAAAAGGGCAGAGGACACTTCTGTGGGAGGTGAAGAATGTAAGATGTATCTGTTCAGATAGGCTGGAAAACTGAGTCAAATTCAGTCCCCAGGGAGGCCAGGATGTAAGAGCGATGCCAGGGTTTCTGGCACCCTAGGCAGAATTTGGGAGGTGGCATTTTGTGTACTCCCCGCGGGGTGCACGAGAGCTTCCAGTTCCGCTCCTGTCGCGCCGCCGAAGGAGGACCTTCTGCCGAAATGCCGCAGGCGACAGCGGCAGTCATTGTGCTGCTCAATTGCCTGCTACTGTTTTCTGCGGTACGTCGGCAGAAGGTCCTTCTTCGACGGCACAATGGGAGTGGAACCGGAAGCTTCTGTGCCCCCCATGGGGAGCGCACAAAATGCTGCCCCCTGAATCCTGGCGCCCTAGGCGACTGCCTAGGGTCGCCTAATGGAAGCATCAGCCCTGCCAGGATGAAAGGACCAGAAGTGGATTCCACCTGGATATATTGCAAGAGTGAGCATGAATCCTAGATACCTTGAGTCTGGCTGGGGACAGGTCTCACAGTAAATAGGTTACCTAGGGAGGTGGTGGAATCTCCATCCTTAGAGGTTTTTAAGGCCTGGCTTGACAAAGCCCTGGCTGGAATGATTTAGTTGGTTTTGGTCCTGCTTCGAGCAGGGGATTGGACTAGATGACTGCTGACGTCCCTTCCAACCCTAATATTCTATGATTCTATGAAAGAAAAGTTAGAACTAATAAGCTTAACCACTAAAAAGCTTTTCTATACATAAAGTCACTATTTTAGGGGCATATCTCACAATCTTCCAGGGCTGGAAGCATTTGCCTTTTAAATGCTGGACACATATATCTCTTAGCCAATGAGATAAAATTCTCTTTTCAGGCCTGGATGAGTCACAGCATTTTGGATCTCACACACATTTGTGCTGTACATCTTATTACTGCTGGTCTTGGGAGTCAGGGTATTGTACATTTGTTTGGAAGGCTGCTATGGGTAGGAGGCAGAATTCTTCCAGTAAAGTATGGGAGGTAAATCTCTAATTTGGTGGGGGGAGAAGGACTTGTTGGGGGGCAGGTTGTTTCCGTTACATATCTATAAAGCATATGCATAAGTGTTTTGAAGCTTCTTAGAGGTTTGGAACGTTAGCAGTGGTCCCAGAGGAAGTGAATTAGTGAGCAGTATGCAGGTGATACTATCAAAAGTGTATGATTAATGCAATTTATCACATTAATCTCCCTGCCATATATACATAGTAAAATCTTATTTTAATATGTTTGTGAGATACAGAAAATTGTTGTAGTATTGGGGGGATATGTGCTAACTTACAGGCTGAGGGACACAGATTCCTATTGGCTTCAGTGCGTTTTCAGTCAGGCTAATAGACATTTTCTATTAAATGGTTTCATAAAATTGAGATTATACTGTATTTTTATATATATGTGTAATGTGCATATAAGTTAATCCGAGAAAGACAGTTCATCTTGCAATTTATTAGGAGAAACTAATCTACTTTGCTCAGATCTATGCTACAGTGATTTCAGCAGCTTTGCAGTGCCATCAATGAAACTGAAATATGTTAAACCAAAACTGAGCTTTTCTTCAGAAACTGGGACGTGACCTGTCTCAGTAAAACTTCAAACCACCTCCTGGTAAGTGCAGTTCTGGGAATTGCTGTAAATTCCTTATACTTATTTCCTGCACAGTTATGCGGTGATTGAACAGGCTTTGGTCTCTTTTTCTTTCCTTATCCCCATACTGTTGTTCCAGTTTTACTGTACAGTATGTTGTCTCAGTTTGAACCTGCAATGGGTTAACGAGAGTACAAGGCTAATAATAATCACCATTTCATACACTAGTCAAATTTCACTGCTTCTAGCAATAGGAAACATAGTCTTGTGTTTAACACCCTGGCCTGGGACACAGAAGGTATGGATTTGATTCTTGGCTCTGCCACAGATGTCCTGTGTGATCTTTGACAAGTCACTTAATCCACGTGCCTCAGTTCCTCATCTCTAAAATGAGGCTGCTTCTCTTTCCCACCCTGGGTCTGTTTTGTCTATTTGGAATGTAAGGTTTCCAGGGCACAGATTGTCTTACTCTGACATCTACACACTAAGCCTTCTCAGTGCTGCTAGAGTAAAGATAACTGATAATCTGCTGGCACCAACCACAGTCGCAGTCTTGTCAGACCTGTCCATCTAACCAAGCCTTATGTCCTCAGAAGAGGCCTGGGTTTGTTGCATTAGAAGAAGGGAGCTCCCCCATTAATGCACCAGAACACTTGTGCAATAGAGAGTGTGTAAGAGAGACTTTCCTGACCTCCATAGACAATTCCCTTAACCATGAAGCATAAGATATAATGCACATACATGGCACTATGTAAATAATACTTAGGCATGTCATTCACTCTTAGCTTGCACAGATCTCTCTCGTGCATATGGCATCTGCAGAACATTGCGATATAGATGCAGTTGTAGATTCATAAGCCATTTCAAGGCCTCTGTGACATTGTGGATAGCATCCAATTCACCCTTCGATCTATATTTGGGGCACTGCATTATGATGTGTTGGATGTTTTCACCACAGTTGCACAAAGGGATGTCTTTGATTTTTCACTTATATGTCAAGTAGCCTCATTTTCCATGGTTTATTTGGATGTGGTTCAGTATGGTCAAAAAAAGCAGCAGAGAATCCTGTGGCACCTTATAGACTAACAGACGTTTTGGAGCGTGAGCTTTCATGGGTGAATACCCACTTCGTCAGACGCAGGTAGTGGAAATTTCCAGGGG